>NW_021636325.1:0-69084 GCF_004799145.2 Neltuma alba
TTTAGATGGGTGTAAAGTTGATGGGACGAAAAGGCGCAAGCGTAAAAGCAGATGGGATCAACCTGCAGAGACAGAGACATTTCAAATTTATCATCTAGTCCATGTAAGAAACAAAATGTCGATTCTGGGCTATCAATGCGTGCTGATGCAGCTATTGACTCTTTTGATGGAAGTCAGAACATTACTGAGGATTTCCCCCCAGGTTTTTCCTGTCCTGTTCAACCGCAATTGGATTCTTCGAATGCTTCACCTCACCCTGTTGATCTTGCTTCGCAAAGTGTGGGCAATTCTGGGTGCCCCCCAGATACAGTAATTGGACATCTAAAGGAGAAATTTAATTCTCGCATGCCTGTCTCATATGGAATGCCATTATCTTTTGTCCAACAGTTTGGCACACCTCGTACTGAAATATCAGGGAGTTGGGTCATTGCGCCGGGTGTGCCTTTCAGCCCATTTCCTCCATTGCCCCCCTATCCACGGGATAATAATGACTGTCGACCTTCTGGTTCTACTAATTCTGCAGCTGTAGATCAGCCTATTGAAGTTCAGCAACGGGATATGAGTGGCCCAGTTGGTTGTTACCCTGATGATATTACTCCCAGCACCACTGATACTAGCACTAAAGACGTTGACCTTCCACATGAAGATGATAAACAACCTTATAAACGTTTGAAAGATTCCTCTTGTGATTTGGGAAGGAAGTACTTTAGACAGCAAAAATGGAATAATTCAAAAATACATCGACCCTGGTTCAGGAGGAATGCGTGGGGGTCTAATGGGAACTACACTGCTGGAGGTGTATGCAGTGTAAGCGTAGGAGATGGACCAAGTGAGTCAAAAGTTGCATATTCTTCGGAGGATGTAATCTGTAGAGCGGAGGAAGGTGACAATAATGATGTTTAATAACATTTTCAGCAGCAAAAACAGCATTCATCCAGGGATTTCCACCCTTCATTATACATTAATATATTGTCAATTCATTTGTTCCGATTCAATGAAAATTTGGTTCAATTTCGGAATCCTACTTAATCAAAAGCTCCATCAATGAAGGAAGTTTATCCCATTCCGCCTTTTGCTGTTTGAATATTGATCGTTCCTAATCTTCACGAGGTAGGTGCTTCTCTTTACGAACGATTTCTGAGAATATGGCGTTCCAATGATCAACTATCCGTGAAATATGGATACTAATATCTGTTTCTTATATTAAATTCTCTCTCTCTCTCTAACCTAAAAAACCTACTTAGAACTGAAGGGGATATGGAGTGAGAGATTATATCTACTATCATTTATTTGACAATATATGATATCTTCTATCATATAACTTCCACGCTTTTAATTTCCATAAAATTATTACTTAATTGACTTTTTGATTTATATTTCTTAAAGATACGAAGGCTGCTTGCAGATGAGGTTAGAGTTGGTTCGTTTCCCCCATTTGATTAGGTGTTTACCGGAGTGGATCAAATAAGATTTTTGCTTTGGTGACGAGGCCATGTGCGCTTCATTTTCCCTTGCTGTTGTGCAAATTGCTGAATTTGTTTTCCCCGATAGGGTACTTGTCTTTTCCTCTTCCACCCTTGCGACGTTCTGCTTGAGCATTTGCTTCAGTACTTATTTTGTGTACTTTTGCTTCGTAAGAAGGCTAATGCAATCTGAAATTTGAGTAAAGAAATAAATGACGGATAGAACTTGGTAAAGTTGGGAAAGAACTGCATAATCGGACAACTTTTTATCTCTGTTTGATGGTTCAAACAGGCTTTGAAGGATTAGCATGTTATGAACTTTTTATTTTAATTACAAGTACGTTTTGTAAGTTGGGAGGATTAAAATTATTAAATGATTATGAAGTCCTTAATTTTCACGCATTTGGATCACGATGTTTGAGATCCAAATTTTTATCATTCAATTTTCATGGATCCATTAGAAATAATTGTTCATTACCTTCCCCCGGGCGCCGCGGCGCCAGTGTTCATTACCTCTGTCAAAACACGCGCACGCGCACAAGTATTAATTATACAATAGCAGAGTTCTCATCTGAAGAGAGCTCTCTCTAGAGTTCTCCCTTAATGTTTGTGTTTGGTAAGATTTGTGTACAGGATCCGTGATGATTGGATGGAGATGCGTGCACAAAAGCCATAGTTCACTTTGAAATCTGCAAGACTAGTCTGTTTCTTCATTAACTCTTGCTGTTTCTTAATCCTATGTAGTATCTACATTTTCATGTTTTGGCACATCGTCAAAATCAGTTCAAAGTTTTCGCTCAACCAAATTAATAGGGTGCTACATGTTTGGGGGCTTTGGAATTGGGATTTACTTCAATAATACTCTCATGTTCCTATTTATAAAGAGAGAAGACATTTTTTAATTATATTTATAGGACACTGAGAGAAAATTTTTATATAAATGTACAATTTTACCCTTTATTTATTATTATGTTAATTTTGTTTATACGAGGTATAATATATATTAAATAAAACTGAAAGTTATTGAATTTTAAATGAGAGTTAATGAAATTTAAGATTTTTCTTATTCTATATAAAACATGTTGGATGACTCATAAATAGAATCAGAGAAATATGTTATAAGAGCATGCTTTAGGAGAGATACTTGAAAAGGGGTGCTACATGTTTGGGGGCTTCACCCTTTGCTTAGATCTTTTTTTGTGTTTTTTTTTTGGGGGGGGGGGGGGGAGATTTTTGATTTTTGTGTGTGATTCTTTTGCTTTAGCGTACTGGTATTGTAACATGATAAGTGGGGGGGGGGAAATGTCACTTAAGCACATGAACACCCATGTTGATGGGTACAAAAACAAATAAATCGTGAATTTTTTTGTCGCTTTGTGATCGCTACTCAAAGTAGAAGATATATTTGAGAGCAAGAATTGAACATGCATATATATGTAGCAAGCTTCCTATCATACGATTCCAGCATTTAAAAAAGAAAAAAATCCTTGCTATTCTGTTAATGGAGCAATAAACTCTCTCCTAGGAGTGCGAACAGAGCCATCAAGAGTTAATGAAGTGTAGCTTTTGAAAAGCTAATGAGTTCGAGCAATCAAGAAGAAAATTAATTATTTATCGCACACACCATGAACTTGGATACCGTAATGTTTTAAGTATAATTCATCATGGAAGTTCCAGCAGGAAAAAAAAAAAATTCATCATGGAAGAAGGATTACCGATACAAGGTATGGTTGATAATGGCTCCTGATCATCAAGAAGAAAACGTGAAATTTGTTGTCCACACAAGAAATAGGTGCCTTGAGAAAAGGCGAGCTTGAATTATCAGCAAACATGAGACGAACAGATCAGGGAAAGGAAATAGTTATCTGATTACAAATACAAAAGTTTGCTTTATCTTATTCTCTGTTCACGTATAACGGCAATCACTTGGCCTTAGCCAGACCACAAATCCTTTAATTCCTCCCTCCTCTCACTCTCGAACAAATTCCAAAAAAGGAAGAAAACACTACTAACCTTTTCCATGCCTAAGGTAGACAAGTGACCTTCACGTATGGCTGAGGCACAAAAAAGAAGGTATATTATGAATACTCCTTTTTCTGGAAAAAAAAAATACAAAAGGCTATTCATTTATTCAGCCAACCGAGCCATGCATATGTACTTCACTAGTATTTCTTTAGCAAGCTTCTAATCCGAACACAGCACCACGTTTTCAATAACATTTTATGCTTTCTCCAACCATCAAAATACTTGCCAATCACGTTTTTATAGCTAGGCCTCTGCTGAACCAACAGCCAGTACTCAGCAGTGTTTGGTCTGTCAGCTATGTACTCATGTTCTAAATCCAAAAGCACCAGACGAGCCAACACAGGGATGAGCATCACATCGGCCATAGTGAAATCTTGACCTGCTAAATAAGGCGTTTCACTAAGCTGCTTCTCCACTTCATCAAGAAGGATAACCAAGTGCTCCTTGCTCCTCCTCAACACATCAGGGTCTTTTAATTTTTCTTCCGTCTGATAAGCTTCTTTCAACTTCCTGTGGTAAGCTCCAGCTAGCTCGGGGGATTCAGACATTCGAGCAATCACCACCCGCCTTATAAACTTGGAGGTATAAGTGCGATATTTATCTGGTATATGGGAGAGTGTGAAAAACTTGGGATCCCACTCTTGTATCTTTCTCATCCATTCAACAACTTCCCTGCCACTAATACTGATGCCCTCAGCGCCAGAGGATACCTTAGCAATTCTTTCTATGTACCTGAAAACCCAACGGCATTTTAAACCCTTTGCTTATTATAAATGCATTTATAAGCAAATGCAAATTCAATGTCTTATTCAACCAAGGTGAACAAAGGACTCAATGATTAAATTTTATGAAGAAATGATTAAAATTTGTCCACCACCTTGAGTGGATACTGCCTCGAGGTAAAGGTTTTGGAGAGTCTAGATGAATGAATATGTGGAGAGCGGGTATCCGTTAGCAATAAAGTTTTAACTTATTTTCATCTAGAATTTTAGATCCCAAACAGCTCTTAAAAAAGTTCAATCCTTCTTTATATAAATCTGTTCAAGTCAAGGATAAAAGAATATATGTTAAAGCGAGAAGAAAGGGCATACTGGATTATATCAATAGTGTCGTAAAGGATGTGGGAACCATTTTGGAAAACAGGCAGCTTGCCACTAGGATTCATGTCGAAGAATGCGGCATCCAAATTCTTGCCTGTAATGGGATTGACATGGTGAGACGTATAATCAATGCCTTTCTCTTCCAATGCAAGCCTCACCTTCTGGCTGTTCAAATCAAAAGGATGATGATATAAATGCATTCTGTTGTCAGCTCTAAGAATGTTGCATGTACTGCTAAATCTTAAGCGAAGGTGCACCAACTCCCAAGATCACACAGAAAGCATAGAGATAGCACATTGTAGTCTTATCTGAAAAGGAAACACTCCAAATTATTATAAAGAACCATTATATATGACAACTCAATTTCTTCCACAGAAGTTTATGAATTACAGCACAAGCCAGAGAACTAAACAGCATCAGATTAAACGGGACGAGACGTAGGCCAAAAATAGAATAAAATAAATAAGTAGCTTTCTCTAGTCACGGTAAATATACATCATTTGGTGTAGAAACCAATCAGCTTAGCTCAATATCACTTGCTCCAGGGCAGAGGGTCTGTGTTAAAAAAGAGAATGACAAAAAAAGAAGTTGAAAATTACTAAATTCCAAATAAACTTTTGTAACGATACTTTATTTAGTGTTGACAAAACAACAATTTTTTTGTTGACATTCCTTATTTAGCATTTTTTTCCAGCTTTTTTTTTTTTGGTCATTTTCCGGTGTTCAAATTCCAGTCAGGGCGAAAATTAATTTTAAAAAGAAAATACTGATACCAATAGCTAGCTAACAGGTGATGAAAGCCTCCAAGTCAAGTCAAAACTAAAGTCAATACGAGAAAAAGCAAACCGAAGACTGCAATACTAATAACTCTCTCACCCAAAAACCTCAACTTAGTATTTTAGGTGGGAGGAAACATATCTTTTAAGATCTTTTTCCCCTTTGTCTATCAAGCTACAACTATGTAAATAAGAAAGTCACCAAAAATTTCTCCGGCGCATGTAACATAGAGATTACTATATCTGTGCTCATTAGGATTCAGGGAACAAGAAGGCTTCATTCAGGCACAGATGACGATTAAGTGAATCAACCAACTATAATTTGATGATCGATAAGGAATTAATCCAGCAAAGAAAGAACATGCGTAACTTGATGAATAGGATATAATTTTATTTAAACGAGTTACAATAACAGCACAATACCACTTCCAAGCAGTCGAAATAATTTCCACAAAAAAAAAAAATCAATTCACTTGATTACGCGGAAAACAGTCAATTGCTGTAAAAACTTCTAAACCAGCCAAAACACGATCAGGAAGAAATGAAAATAGATAGCCTTGGCCAAAAACAACAAAAGCACACAATATTAAGAGTGAAAAGCATGCCAAGCAAGTTCACAAATCAAAACGAACCAGGGAACGGAGGGAATCAACGAGGAAGTAAGAAGAACTTGGAACAGACACGAGAGAAATACCGAGGAAATAGTTGAGCAAGGATGCTAGCGGAAGGGCTTTGGGAGCCAAAATAAAAAAAGAGGCGCTCGCGAAAAAGTAACAACGAAAGCGAAGTAAGGCGAATGGTGACCAGAGAGGCTGAGAGTGCAAGAGAGGAGAGAGGAAGCACGAACCAGAACGCAACAATTTGTGACAGCGAGAGAGAAGATTCCATACACCCAACTGCAACTCGTAAACGCGTAAAGACACTCGCTCTACCTTAGTACACACATTGAACAAACGTAGTATCATAAACTTACAATTTATGTTTATTTATTTAGGATTTCCTTAGTATATTTATTAACATGAAGTTTATATTTATTTTGATTTTAATCTCTTAAATTTTAAATCATAAGTTTTAGTCTTTCAAAAAAACAAAATAGTTCAAATTTTTATTAAATGATAAAGACTAATATTTTAAATAAAAAATTTGAAGGATAAAAACACATAGTTTAAAACTTAAGAAACTAATATCAAAATGAGAACAAATTTAATTATTTAAAAATTAAAAATTATATTAATCCTAATTTATTTATGAAATTAATTATAATTAATTTTTTAAAAAAATATTTTTTTAAATCACTGTTTATGCTTGTCATGTAAACATCTAACAATATATTCTTTCGATGCTAAACATAAGTTACGCTAAAGTGAATCTTGTACATATAATTATAAATTTAAGAGATAAAATAAATTAAAATTTTATATTTAAAATCAAAATTAATATTTTCACTTGAGAATGCGTTGTCATTTATTTTTATCATAGACTTACTATGTCATCCTTTGACTCCCCAGCAGTCTTCACTGATACTGGCCAAGCTGCTTCTTTGCTTGTATGTGCTATTGATTGTTGAGCACTTCTTGAAAGGCCAGCGGAAGTCTCTTTTAGTATATTTACATTTAAATTGCATTTTTATACGGAATGATCAGTTGATGATGACTTGGACTGATTAAGACTCGACCATAAAATTATCTTCCTTGTCCACGTCGAATGTCGATCATTTCAATTCACGCCGTAGCCTGTTGTCGTGGGCCTATGACTAGAGTCCCCAACGACGAGATCCTCCTGAGAAGACCAGGGAGAGATCCCAATTTATGCTAATGATTTAATTATTAAGTTGATTTTAGTTTTAAATATAAGATTTATTTTTTATATTTATTAATTTTTTTAAATTATCTTTATAAATATTTTTTCAACTATACTCAAGTAGAAGATAAAGAAAGGATATTAAAAAAAATGATTATAATGTTTTAAAAAAAACATATTATATTTGCTTTTCTAGTGGGCTCTCAAGAAGCCCACATATCGACGTTATACAAAATATGAGCGGACCCGCTAACAATGCTCGTTGGGAAGAGGAACTATTTCCTTTGTGGGCCATAGTGGGCTTGAAGAAGCCCACATATTTCCCATCACAGAAAACAGAAGTAGACCCGAAGCCCGAATGAAAGGCAACCACTATATGTGTTTGGAAGAACGATGTAAATTAAATATGAAATGATTTCAAATAATCATTGCTTATTATTAATTTTCAATAATAATTTATTTTTCACTCAGAGTCATGCACTACCTCCGGTCCTAATTATAAGAACTAGTTGACTAATTTAAGGAGATTAAAAAAAAAGTTAAGTTAGTTATTTGTAATAAATAGCTGTTGTTTTTCCTAAAATATCTTTGCTAATCAAGTGTATTAGTTAGAATTACTATTGTTAGAAGGATTACCTTGAAAAAATATATAAATATGATAGACAAAGTAGACTGGGGTCTTATATTTAGAACCAAAATGAAAGTCAAACAAGATATTATATTAAGGACCGGATGTAGTAATTTATATAGTTAAAATTGCAGTTGAGTTTTGATTTTTAATTTTAGAAAAAATTTAATGATTATTTATTTGTATTGCGTTTACACACACTCACACATCGCAGCTGAAAGTATCTCAAACAGGATGGCTACCCCTTAGTTGGGAAATTAAATTAAAGGCCGATTTCACATTTGATGCCCTTATTCTACTAACAGAAAATAAAACCTCATCTGTTAATCAACTCTTTTATCCAATTGAAGTCGTGCTACGAACATCGCTATCTTGCATCATGGTCTGGACCATAAAATTGTGATATCTAAATTGATACAATAACCAACTCTAATAAATGAATCAAAACCTCCCCTCTCTACCTCCAGGGAGAGTGATATATGGTGGAAGCTAAGTTAGGTAAAAGGAGTAGTAGGTCTGAAAATGCCCAACACCTCACATGGAAGGGAAGGGAGTGAGAGATTAACGAAACTGGTGAGGCATAGCCTTCTGCCTTCCACATAAAATGTGACCTCCACCTAACTTATTAAATAGGTACTCTTAATGGACCACATTTGATCAGTCATTAAGTCTTCTGTATTATAGGCTCCATTTTCTGGACTTCATTCTACCATAAATTAATTAACGCCAGCGACATTTCAATTTGCGCATTTCTTATCATGCCTTGTTTGTTTAAAACCTAATTTTTAGAAATTTTTAACAGTTTGCATCTGCATTCCATTCCCACTTCACCTCCACGGAGTGTTCGCTACAAGTATCATATCTCTAACTACTTTTTGACCCTAGCCAGTCTTCATTGAGAGCAAATGATATTTAAAAAATGCATCGCGGTCTAAGTTATGAGGGGTTCTTGACAATATATACCATAAATGCTCACGAGAAACAAGGTATTGACGGTAGTACGGAAGGTTCTTAGTTAGTCGTCTCATACACTGGGAACCTTCACCTCTCTGGTTCCTTCTTAAGCAAAGATAGATTGATGGGATCTTGTGCATTAATTATCAAAATATATTTTGTCGATCTTCCATAGTCCATTCACTTGCATTTTGCTTGACGAGCACGCATTAATAGGAGGATATTCCAGATCATGTTTCCCTCCGCTTAATACTGAGAGTTGTCGAACAAGTGAAGACTTTGGAGTACTGATGAAATAGTACAGGAGAGATGAACAGAGATGATGAATGTGAAGATGATGAGTGAGGTTATTTTATCATAGGCAGAGTACAAAATGGCAACTAAGATTAACTGTCTTATCCTATAAATAAAGCAAGCCCACCAGCTGACAGGCTTTTTTTTTTTTATAGTGAGGTCAAAATGCATTAAAAAAGATAGTTTTAATATATCCAACCAGAAGAGACCGGGCAAAATAAGAAGTGGGAAGAATTGATAGGACAAGTATCCTGTGCAGTAAAGAAATTAACAGTACTAAAATTCCTAAAAAGAAGCATAATATCCCTAGAAATAGCTGAGGAATTCCCTAAAAGTTCTTGGATGAAAAAAGTCTTTAAACAAAAAACTTGCAGTGGAAGATTCCGTGCCTCGTCTAGTAGAGAAGAATTAATGATCCATAAAAGCCCACTTCTGAAGCATGAAATCTAGAAGTTACTAGTGTCTGTATTATAACATTTTTCCAGATGAATTTCTGCAAAGATTGCCCTTGAAACCCAATCCAGGCAATGCAGGTGGAGACTGGCTTAGCTTTCTTGATGATTGTCCAACCACCAGCTGACAGGCGAAGTTTCAACGTGGAGTTAGTTTGAATAAACGATAAACAAATGAGAAGGTGGGGTTTTAAGTTTGGGAGGGGGCAATGTGTCCGGTTTGGGATTATATATCGCTAGCTACTTGAGTGCTTGACTATAAATATATAATGGCTTGGCTTTTGGGTAATGTGTCGTTTTGAGATGCCAAACCCCAATTTAACGGCCACGGATTATGGCAATACAAGGAAAGAAAGGGTCACAAAGTCAGGATAATAATCGTCACACGCACGTAACGCAACTGCCATCCATATGCTAGTCATCCATTCGATTCTTTTGTTTCGTCCACACGTCTCCTTCTGTAACTTGTTCTTTGGTTTTAGGGGCGGCTATGTAAGCCCTGCCCAACCCATGTTTCAAGCCACTATTTCAGCATCTCTTGATCAGCCCTGCCCCGGGTAAGTAATATTAGCAATTGATAATATTAATGAACAATGATGTCACACCAAGCACATTATTTTATACTATCATTACATAGATAGTAATTAATGATAAAGTACAAGTGCTCACCGTGAACTTCAATAAAGAGCACTAAATCCATTATAATTTACTGAGTTTATGAACTGATTATTAATTGATAATATTAACGACGTCACACCAAACACATTATTTTATGGTCTCATGTATGGGGAAGGGAAGGTGAAAGGACTGAACCTTGCTATTGGGGTCGAATGCTTGCTAAGCAGTGGTGTGTTCTCTGAATCCAAAATGGTTGCTTGTAATTGCATATTTGACTGCAAAACATAAAGAGAGGGAGCCACAAATTTAAGAGGCCTTCATTGGCTGTCCACCCAGTGGCGTACACGTCTACTTTGGAAAAAGGGAGATAGATATATCTGTTTATGATGGGGTCACACGCACCTAAAAGAAGGTACTCCCATATGGTCACAGTTCAGAGTCGTGTATGAAACTTCAGCTTTTAAAAGCGGCTAAAAAAGCAAAGGAAAAAAGACGGTGAGTTATAATCCACACGCACTGAGCAGTTGTTTTCAAGGGATCGATGAAAGAATGAAGCAGCCGCTGAGCCAGTTGATGGTAAAGTTGTGTAGTGGGTAACAAATATGCATGGTATTTATGCGAAAAATCTGACAACTTATTCATAAAATTCAGAAGTTGCATATTGCCATTTTTATTTGAAAGGGTCGAAACAAAATTAGAAACTGCGTGTATGTGTCAGATCTTAAGCTCCCCTCAGGGCAGGACAGAGTAAAATAATGAAGAGTGGGGGGGGGGCGGTGGGCGGTTGATGTGACGGGGAAATCAAAGACATGATCCAGCACGAGGAGATGGGGAGATTTTCATGAGGGCTTGAAAATGAAATGAGGAAAACAAGCAAGAAAGTGAAATGTCTTCAATTATTCGGCGAGTGGGAGATGGTCATGTTGGGTCACATGGGGAGCTTAATTCCTTCGCGCACTCCTCAACCCCACAGGCACGTTATAACGTACCTTCCCATTATATTTTCAACCCTTTGTCCCGTCTAACCTCTCGCCCCATGGATTCCTCTTCTCCTATCTATTCTCATGTGGGAACCAAACATATGCTTAAAGCGGAAAATGAAAAAATGTGATTGTAAATAGTCACGTCTCGCGATTAGGTACGAAACCTGCCATTCCCGTTGGCGGATGAAAACCGCGCTTAAAGTGACGGTTCCCTTGAATATCGAACTGGTCTTGAGCCTGTGTTTAATTTCTTCTAATTTTTTGTCAACCAGAAAAGAGAATAAAATTTATTAAAAAAGGTATGGGACCATAATAAGGGGGAAAAATTATGGGCCAGTTCTTAGTTTCCCTCACACTCTGATTGTTATTCTGATTTTTGGATACTTCGCAGCGCATAATATGATATTTTTCCAAGTTTATTCACATTATGGAGAAGATTCTACGGGGATAGGCAAGTATAGGAATCATTTTCAGTGTTCATCGTAGTAATGTACCATGATACTTATTAAATCTTAACTATTCAGATTTAACATGAATGATCGAGATTTAATATTTAATGTTTTTATTTTTTTCAAAAATATTTTTCTTTAATAGGTACAAAATTCAAAATAAATGTAATATTATAACTGTAATTTTTTTAAAAAATTTATATTTATTTTGAATTATATAAATATTGAAAAATATTTTTTTAAAAAAACAAGAATTTAAGAATTTAAATCTTAACCGTCCATAATAAATTTAAATAATAAAAATTTGATGAACACCACAACGAGGACTAAAATTGCTTTCCGAGTTAAGAATTATGAATGGAAAGAGAGATATTTCCTCCCAGAAAAGGCACGTGAAAGATGCCACCGACAGGGGGTGTTGATGCCATTCCCACTGTTGGCTCATGGATCACTTTCACTTCGCGGGATGCCATGCCGCTCTCATGCTCCACAGTACTCCACGGGCGGGTAAAGCGGTTGTTATCCATTCGCTATTAAGGGGTGTTTGGAAAACCCAAAACCATGGTTTCAGAAGTACTTTTCCGTAAAACGAGATAATCTCCTCCACATATTTACTTCGTAATCCGTAAAAGCACTTCTGAAACCACGGTTTGGTTTCTATCCAAACACCCCTTTATACTCGATTTAGATTAATAAATCATTCTCATACAGGCCACTGCCCATGCACTTATGATTTATGCATGATTTGAATGATTGTCAACCTGCAAACCCCAATTCAATTACAAATTTTTAGTTTTCGACTTTTTCTTTATGACTCTGTTTACAGGTTAATGGGCGGGCCTACAGTTATCATTCAAGTGGTGCATCCACTTTTATTTCAATCCTCAATCTTCTTGTTCTTGTTTCTCTGCTTTTCAAATTTTGTTGTTGATTTATATTTTCAAAATCCTTGTTAGTAGTTATTGAATTTCCAGGGCCATCTCTAGTTTTATCGCATAAAAGGGCTAGTAAATTATGTATGATTTGACTTTCTTAAATAAGATAATGTATGTATATTTGGGTTAAGGTGCAATTTTAACCCTAATCTTATTTGTTAGGTGTAATTTTGCTTCTGATATTTTTAGTGGCACGATTTTGACCCTGATCTTTTTTTTTGATGTAATAGAGTCAAAATTGCACCCACAAATCAAAGGCAAAATTGCACATGAGAATTAAGATTAGAGGTAAAATTGCACCTCTAAAAGATTAAGGGCAAAATTGTACCTAAGAAATACAATCAAGATCAAAATTGTACCTTAACCCTATATATTTATATAAAAGAAAAAAATTTTCCTTTTGTATTGAAATGAAAAAGATCCGAAAAAAAATTAAGTAAAGACTCAAACCAAACCTATAAGTTAATATTTGGATCATATAATTAATAATTGTGTGAATATCATGGAAAACAATAGTTGCAACTACAGCTACTCTTTTTTAAATAATGCTGCGTGGGGCACGGCAGTTTTTTAAATCGATAATGGCATCCATGGAGTCAAAATGATTCCCTCTTTCCATCCACGCCCGCCCCCTGGTTAGATTTTTTTTTTTTTAAAATCCTTCAATAAATTCTACGAAATATCAGATAAATTGCTATTGCTATATGTGATATTGCCAGGAACCAAAAAATTGAAACATATTAATTTTTAAGGTTTTATTGTGATTAAATTTTATTCAAAAACTTATTGCAACTTGAAGTTGTTATACTTTAGAACTGAAATTTTTTAATTGCATAATTAAAATTATTAATTTTTAAGATTGTATTGTGATCAAGTTTTATTTAAAGATTGATGTAAGTATATATATGAAGATAGAAAATTGTTAATTTAAAGTTAAAATGTGTTAATTGAGAAATGAAATATGTTAATTTAGAAGAGAAGAATTTTTAATGAAAAGACATTAAAGTTAATTCATAAACTTTAAAATTTCTCTTTAGACCATGTGAGCTGATTAGAAATTTAACAAATTTAATGACCTAAATAAAAATTTGGATTATTTAAAAATATTTAAGGGATTTTCCCTAACAAATATTGTTAAAAACGGATGTTAATATATATTTTTAATTTTAAATAATGTTTTTACCCTTGCGCTGAAAAATAACTTATTTTAACATAATTATAGATGACAAATTAATAAAAAGTATACTTGGTTATAAATAATACTATACCGAGTCCTTAATATAACAGTTAGTTGATTAATTTGAATAGAATAAAAAAACTAACTAAATAAGTTATTTATAATAATTAGGTGTTGTCTTTCTGAAAATATTCTTATTAATTAAATATATTGACTAGAATTATCATTATTATAAGGACTATTTTAAAAAAATATAAAAATAAAATAAATTAAAATATTATATTTAAAATAAAAATAAAAATTAAATGAACTGATAAAATAAATAATAACGACAACCGTTCTCTGGTAAAAAAAAAAAAAAACGGCAACCGTTGTAGTATTTGAGGTGAGTTCGGGTTGCCGAACACTGTTGTCGTAACGTAAGGGTGCGAATGCGGCCGTGCGGGACATAATTGGCATTACTGTTGACACGTGGATGAGCTTTTACTATCTTCACGTGATGACTCAGTGCTCCACGTGGCAGTAATACAAGAGAAAGGGGGTAAAGTGGGTCCTACGCGAGGCTCCCTCACGTCACGGGTAGTGGGTTTAAACTTAAAACGATGAAGACGAAGCCGTCCAAGCATGCCCCACCGTCCAACCCCATGAATTGAGCCCACGCTTATATTTTTCAACTCAATAGTCCATAAACAGAATTTTATAATTAAGATTAAAAATAAAAAAATAGTTAATTAATTTGAATATATTAAAAAAATAAGTTAAGTTAGTTATTTATAATAAATATGTACTATTTTTCTTAAAATATCATTACTAATCAAGTTTATTAGTTAGAACTATCATTATTAGAAGGACTATTTTAGAAAAAATAAATAAATATGATCTTATATTTATAATCAAAATAAAAATGAAACGAGATTTTATATTAGAGACAAAAAATAGTAATAATTTATCATGCTCCCCCAGTCCTCCTAGTTGCTTACCCCATCATCATTTAATTTAAGTGGAAGTTTGGCGGCTTCGATTTAATATACCTTTTTTGTTGGTCAAAACATTAAAAAAAAAAAAAACTGAATTCTCAAGTTATCCTTAGCAGCTGAGCTCGCCATCGCTAATAATACTATCAGTTTTAAATATAAAACTTATTTTATAATATACTCTTTCTGTACTAAATATAAGACCCTTATAATATAAAAGTTTTACATTTAAGATCAGAAGAGTAATTTATACTAAAAAATAGATTTTATATTTAAAATCAGATGAGTAATAAATAATATTTTCTGTACACCCATCAAAAACTGATTCTGTTCACTGAACAGCGAAAAATGCCATAGAATATAAAATGATAATAATTATAAAAAAATTGTGCTGAGTAGATTTTAAGTTGTTGCACTTGATGTGCTAAGCATCCGTTTCCTGGCAACGACATTTTCTTGCTTTGCTTGTGATGTTGGTCGTCTTTTAATTTTTGCCTTACTATTAATGCAATATAATCAGATGATTATGAATGGGAAAAATCCATTAATTTAATGCATAATAGAAATATACTCCTCCAGTCCTTAATATAAGACCCAATTCTTGAGTTGGTTTTAGTCCTAAATATAAGACTCATTTATTATATTTATCAATTTTCTCTAAATTACCACCATAGATACTTTCTCAACCATAATCAAGTAAAAGAGAGAGATGAGGTATTAAGAAAGATAATTGTGGTATTTTAGGAAAAATGTGTCATATTTCTTATAATTAACTAACTTACCTAACTTCCTTAATCTAATCAAATTAGTTAAATAGGTTTTATATTAAAGATCAGAGGAGAGTAGTATTATGTAAAGATTGAAAACGAAGCAAGTTAAATGTAGCATGTTGTCATTTTTGAAAAGGACAATAAAATTATTTCTATACAAATGGCCACAGTCTTGCCTCATGAATATTTTACCTTTTTCTCTGTCCTGATAACCACAATTGCCTATTTTCGCGCACTCGAGCTATTTTACTAATCTAATATTATCTCCAAACCAATCCTCTTCACGTTGACCTCATAACCGATTATATTAATTAATCTTCCTCTCATCATAATTACGTATAAAGCATTTTTTTTTTATAAAATGAAAATGGAAAATGCTGCCAGAAAAATTTTGATCAAACGAAATAGGATTTTTTATGCATAAATTAAAATTCAAGTGGGGAATTATTGTATTGATGTCTCACCTAGGAGGGGCCCAGTAGTTAAGTCATGGGGCATCGAAAACTTGTGAGGGCCTTGCTCGGGGTAATGGCAAGCAAGTTAAAACGACTTCATAGGGTAGTTGCCGTTATAGCCTACAGTTCCTTTTCCTCTCCAGTGGGGAGCGTGCGTGCAAGTGCGAGCTCGAGGCTCAAAGACCGATTTTGGCAAAAACACGAAGAAGGTTGAATTGAAGCCAAGCCTCTCTCTCTACACCATTCGTAAGTCGCCAAGGCTCAGTTCATATATTTTGAGCTTTGCTCTGCGTACGAACTTCAGTCACCGGCAACAAAACGACAGATACTACGGAGTTTGACGCGATCGCTGAAACTGACCCGTAACATGAAAATGCTGAAAGCGGGCATAACCGGAGAAGGCATCGACAAGAAATCAAGTGGCCGGACGGTGTGGTGGGAGTGAAGCTGGATTCTTCCAGCAGGGAGTTGCTCACATGGGCTTTGGTTAAGGTTGCTCAGCCTGGTGATTTTGTGGTTGCTCTTCATGTTCTTGGGGACGATGGTGAGTGAATTTGCTTGCGCCTGAGGATTGTGGTTGGTTCAAGCATTCGGTTCTTTTCGGTTTTCTTGCTTCTTGATTCCGTGAATTGAAACTGGTTTTTCCGATGTGGGTTTTGTGTAGAAATTGTGAACCGAGACGGGAAGGCGTCGCTTCTTTCGCTTGTCAAGGCATTTGACTCTGTTCTTGCTGTTTACGAAGGCTTTTGCCATTTGAAACAGGTTTGATTCCATTAGTTCTTCTATTCTTGCTGAATCTTCTTCTTCACATACTGGCTCTTTGCTTCTGTTAAAACGTGATTCGGCAGCTCGCTGCGAATTGCTCACTCTTGAGTCTAGCAAAACGTCTTCTCTTTTCTTTTCTTTTTTTTTTCCCCTTACTCTTGTAAATGAGGGGCTATCTTAACTAATTTCAGGGTATATCTTAGTTCAGAATGATAGAAAATTTATTTTGCCATTACCAAATGTTAAATATCAAATGAGATTTTGGTGGCAACGATGCAGGTGGATCTAAAGCTCAAAATCTGCAGAGGCTCGTCAGTCCGCAAAATCTTAGTCCGAGAAGCAAACGCCTATTCTGCAACTCATATTTTAGCGGGGACTGCTCAAGGCCTTCATAAA
Source organism: Neltuma alba (assembly GCF_004799145.2). Lineage (NCBI taxonomy): Eukaryota > Viridiplantae > Streptophyta > Magnoliopsida > Fabales > Fabaceae > Neltuma > Neltuma alba. The sequence continues at coordinate 17,015 of NW_021636325.1, forward strand.
ATTCGAACATCTACCTCCGTAGCTAAGTACTGTGCTAAGAAGCTATCCAAGGACTGCTGGGTTCTTGCTGTCAATAATGGAAAAGTTGTATTCAAGAGAGAAGGCTCATCAGCAGCTCCTGCTGACCTGCAAGGTTTCGAGTTTTTCATATTTCAGAGCGTTTTGAATCTCATGATTACCGTAGAATTCTCACTCATCGAATTGTTGCAGGGGTAGATAGTCGTGCCAGAAATGGCTTGCTTGCTTCAATTCACCGGACATTCAGTTCTAGCTCCAAAGTACTACATGATGACAACACAGGAATACTTGACAAGGGTACTTGCAGAATTTCCGATAACAGTTTGGCCAAGGCCTTTCTTGATTCTACAGAAACCGTTCAGAAACGGAGCTGCTCACTTTGTGGTCCATCACATGCATTGCCAAATCCCGCTTGCAAGCAAGCTGCAGAAGAGTCTTCTGGTGATAGTGACAAAGATAATTCTATGTCTATAGTGCTTGCGCAGACGGCAGAGGCAGCATCAAGTGCTAACGTTCTGTCAGTCAGAGAATTGCCTGAACTAAAACCTGGTTGGCCACTACTACACAGGACAATTTCATCAGGTCGGCAATCTCCTGGGCGCCAGACCTCAGTTGTTCAGTGGGCAATGCAGTTGCCGAGCAGAAATCTTTCATATGCCGGGGATCATGCTCACAGACCAGACAGTTCTGATCCAGATCATCATCAATCTTTGGCTTTGGATGGCGAGAGTGGTGCTATTGTTCCAGTAAGTGCTCAAATAGGGACTGCCTCTTCGCCTGACCATAATTCAACGAAAATTCCTAAAGAATTGGATGGTCTTCATGAGAAATACTCATCAACCTGCAGATTGTTTCAGTACCGAGAACTTTTATTGGCTACGTCAAATTTCTTGCCTGGTATGCTGTAAAGTTAATCTGACTCTTGAAGTCCAATTTGTCAAAAAGAAATTTTTTTTTTAATGTGATTACCTATATGATTTCAGAAAATTTGATCGGGGAAGGAGGAAGTAGTCAGGTTTATAGAGGCTATCTTCCTGATGGTAAGGAACTAGCAGTTAAGATCTTAAAGCCCTCTGATGATGTTTTAAAGGAGTTCCTTTTGGAGATAGAAATTATCACTACCTTGCATCACAAAAACATTATTTCTCTCCTGGGATTCTGCATTGAGGACGGCAATCTTCTTTTGGTGTATGATTTCTTATCAAGAGGAAGCCTTGAAGAGATTCTTCATGGTACACCGTCACCCATCTCTAATTACATTTCATGGTCTTGTTAACTTCTTATTTACATCTTGTTGTTCGTGTCAAAATAGGGAGCAAGAAAAATCCACTTGGTTTGGTTGGACCGAGAGGTATAAGGTGGCAGTTGGTGTTGCTGAGGCTCTGGATTATCTGCATAATAGAGATGTTCAACGTGTGATTCACAGGGACGTGAAGTCATCGAATGTATTATTATCTGAGGATTTTGAACCCCAGGTAATTTTCCTTCCGTTAGATGGATTCCCATAAATTTTTAATTGTTTACATTGGTGAATCTTCAATTTTTCTGCTTAATTTTCTACAGCTATCTGATTTTGGGCTTGCTAAATGGGCATCAACCTCATCATCTCATATAACTTGCACAGACGTTGCTGGGACCTTTGGGTTTGTACCTTCAACTCCTACATTCTTCACCTTATCCATAAACTTATTATTTGCGTTAGGGAGAAATACTCTTGAAGTGGTCCTAAACTTCTGAGTTTACATGTTTTTATAGCTACTTGGCTCCCGAGTACTTCATGTATGGCAAAGTAAATGCTAAGATTGATGTCTACGCATTTGGAGTCGTACTCCTCGAGCTTCTAACAGGAAGAAAGCCCATAAGCGGTGATTATCCTAAGGGTCAAGAGAGCCTCGTCATGTGGGTATGTCTATCCAATCCTAATTCTAGCCTCTGCTCCTTTACTTCATCATCATATGTTGTGGTCCAATAACTTCTTCTCTTAAATCATTTTTCAGGCAAGTCCAATTCTGAATAGTGGAAAAGTCGCACAATTATTAGATCCAAGTCTGGGTAGTAACTACGATCAGGACCAGATGGAGAGGATGGTCTTGGCAGCGTCGCTCTGCATCAGACGTGCTCCGAGAGCCAGGCCTCAAATGATCCTTGTAAGTGATCCGATGGGGACCTTTTCCCCCCATTCTTTTTGGCTGGAAAACGACCGGACTTTATTTATCTTGCTTTTCCTGCATCATGCGGTTCTACAATTGTAATATGCATATCTGATTCCTTGTCTTTATTCTCTTGTTTGAACGCGGTGTAATATTCTCACTCGTCTTCGGTGTATTAAATTCAACATGCATATTATTTTGGACCGCAGATTACAAAGCTCCTTCAAGGTGACGCTGATGTGATGAAGTGGGCAAGGTTAGAAGCTAACGCTTCTAAGGCATTAGAAACACACGACGATGAAGCTTGTCCACCTGCTAATTTACAGTCACATCTGAATCTAGCATTCCTTGATGTGGAGGATGACTCGCTCTCCATGTGCAGTATTGAGCAAAATGTCTCGTTAGAGGATTACTTGAAAGGCAGGTGGAGCCGCTCATCAAGCTTTGATTGACCAAACTTACTGGTTAATTGCCGGAAGAAACTGTCCTCTTAGCTGATGGATTTGTAGATAAAATTTACTTGCCTCTTCTATTTGCCTCTGCATCCTCCATGGGGTTTCATAAACGGGTCTAGGATGGGAGGTTGTTAATGTACCCTCCTCCTTCCCTTAACAGTCAGGAAAGCTAGTCTAAAAATTTTGGACTATTTTCCTTTTTGGTTGTAGTCTACTGGAAATTGTATCGGTTTTAATACTTGTCTATCGGATAAAGTTGTAATGGTAAAAGTGTAAAAGATGAACTAGCTATATATGCTGATCAATAAGGCTAAGAGTAATTTTGTGTCTGATGGTAACTAATTTTTTGGGTTTTAATCTAATCTAATAACCATTCCAAACATGCACTTAATATCTCCTTTCTTGCATTCTTCACTTTTTCTCGCATGTCGCAAATTGATGGATGGAAGTCGTTGGCTATTTTAGGATTCAAATGGTTTATTTTATTGATAAGTAAATACTGGCAAAGATAATAAAGTAAAATATAACATAACATTTATTAATAAGTAAATATAATATATGTTTAATTTATTTTAATTTCTTAAAAGAATGCCTTGAAGAATCAGCTACACAGATTAACTTGTTTTTCAAATATTGATTTTTTCTAGTTAAAAATAACTTTTTAAAAAGACAGATGTCGTAATTTGAATCTTTTGGTTACACCGACCCAGGGAAGAAAAGAAAGGATGTCTATAGGAGAAAGTGCATCAATTTTTCAAAACTCCCCTCCACTTCCTTCTCTTCTTCCCGATGAAGGCACCCCGCCATGGTCTGTCGAAAATTTTCATGAGTTTTGGCTGCAATGTTTATGCACAACCCAGAACCAAAACGACCTAATCTTTCCAACAAAATTTTCCCTCGTCTAATCCTCTCGTCATCTTGTGAAAATGAAAGTGGGAAGAGAAGAGCAATTAAGATCTAACCAACGCCGGTCGTCGTGAAGAGATCTTGTGGCGGAATAAAATGCAGTCTCCGGCGAAATGGAACTTTGGAGAGTTGGAACAGAGAACTGTATTGGTAAAAAAGAGATATATAACACATAAGTCTGTATCCTTTCTCCCAACTTCAAACACCACATCACTCATTTCCAAGATGGAAGTCGGCCGCAAGAAGCTAGTGGTCGAATATTTCATCCAAAATGTCATTGGGTTGAAGATTTTGCTGGAAGATGGATCCACTTCAAGATGACATTGTCCTCTTTAATCTTTCGCTGCAAGACTTAGCTGTACTGTAGTCTGGTTCGTGGCGTCACGTCTCAAGGTGTGAAGCTTCGACTTTTAAGTTTTTTAAGTTATCCTGTAATAGTTGCCAATAAAAAGATGGTGAAATATCATAGAGGTTGAAAGATAAAATTTTCAAATTACTTGTTTCGATGAATATTCCTTTATATCAAGATGTTGCCAAAGAATCCACTAAAAAAAAAAACGATGTTGCCAAAGAAAAAAATGAATTTCTTGATGAGGAAAAGTTGCTTTTGGTTCTAGATTGTGCATCAGTATTATATAGCCAGAACTCATGAAATTTTTTGGCAAAACATGGCGGGGTGGCATCATCGGGAAGAGGAAAAGCAAGTGGAGAGGGGTTTTGAAAAATGGATGCACGTGAGAAAGAGAGAGAGAGATTATTGTCAGGCAACATGAATAATGACAGAAATAGTGATAACACATAAGATAGAAAAAATTTGATATGTCATCCTTACAGTGCACAAATGCCGTGGTGCACCGAGAGCACGCAAGAATTTTTCCGTCTATTGATAAATAAGTATTATAAATATAAACTTAAATTTAAAATAAATCATATTTATAATACAATTTTGAAATTTGAAATATACTAAACAGACATTATAAATAGCTAAATTCTTTTGCCATAGTGTTGCATATCCGTTAGTCTATACACATGAATATATTTCAATTTAAATTGCATCATTTTTGTAATACAATTTTAAAATGTAAAATATATGAAACAGACATTTTAAACTATTTATATTTTCTCTGCCAGAAAATTGTATATTCGCTATCACAAGTAACAAGAATATTTATCTTTTAGGATATAACATTCATCCTGCAAGTTATAATTTATCTTTGATTAGGTTGGCAAAAGAAATTATCTTTGATTAAATTTGATTTGATATGGCTGGCCAAAAAAAAACGAAGGATTTGATATGGGCCAAGCAAACATGGATTGCATGTTATCCAGTTTCAGTGGTACCGGCCTGCCTGTGCCAGTTCAAATAATGTGAGAAGTGAGAATCAATGGTTCCAAGTCAAACGCGGCTACCTCGTTAACATTCAGCCGAACCTTTACCAAAACTAGTTTACTTGCAGGCTCCGCCTGCAGATTCTCAAGAGGAACACGAGTCCTACTTGCACGCAGTGGAAGCTTAGATCCCCAATTCTCTGGATTTCATCCATGGATCACTCATCCCACTTCCATCACCAGCACCAGCATCAGAATCAGCATGCAAGGTACGCTCCTCTTCCCCCTAATCACCCACGCCATTCACAGTTCCCCGAAGATCCCTGTCTGCGCCCTCACCAACTTCCTCCGCCGCCACCGCCGCAGGCACCAACTCTTCCACCCCACCCCCTCCTCCTTCTCTTTCCTATCGAACCGTGCGCAACACTCCTCCAACGCATCCTCACCCCTATAATCCTCCTCATCAATCCCAGTTTTCTTTCAAGGCTCCAAACTATGCCAACCGTCCGGTTGAAGAAGAACGCCCTGTATCTTCTAGCCACCCTCACGATTTCACACATTCGCAGAGGGTTTCAAATCGGATGATCATCGATGATGACCGTCCGCGCCATAGTCTTCCTGATTTCGATTATCGCAATAACGATAACCGCATCGGTGGTTGGAACCCGCTGAGGGTTGTGTCAGATAATCGGCCGTCGAGGCCTTACCCTCCAATTGACTTTGACCGGCAATTGTATCATCAGCACCCATTGAATCACAAAATAGCCGCGCCATATCCGCCTGTTGATAAAGTTAGGTATAATTCAGAGGGCAACTCGAGGGGAAGAGTTGATCACATTGATAGGTATGAAGTCAAGACAAGGGAAGAATTTGCGTGGGGTAGAGGTGATGAGAAATATCATCGCCGCAGGGATTCTGGATCAAATCTCCATGCATCTTCGGGAGACTTCGGAATCATGTCTAGTCAGAGTACATTATCAAGGGATCTTGATTCCAAGAATGGCGATTATGTGCATCACGGCGTGGAACGGGACAACGAAATATCTAGGGGTACTAGAAGAGATGGACTTGGTGATAGCAAGAGGTGGGTAAATGATAGGAAGGGCCCCAGAGACCCACACAGTTCATCTTTTGAACTGGTAAACAACGAGAACGGTGGTGATGGTATTCGTCTAACCTCCGGAAGTATTATGGTTCAGAATTGGGTAGATACAATAATAGAGGGAACAGGGAATCTGGTCATGAATTTAGTCGGGCTCCAAAGAAACAAATTCAGAAAAAGAGCGCACTTCTTAGAATTCAAATGGTAAAACCAAATCACAAGAACCGTGAGATTGAACAGTTACAATATACCAGCCATGGTGATGACACAAACTCTAATTCCTTTAGAGGGAAAGATCAATTTGAGTATTCAGGTTATGGGGTCAAAGCAGAAGAGAGAGAAAGAAGTCCTGTTGAGCTTGATATTTCTTTTAAATCAAATTCTCTGGTGGCTAAGGCAATTGTGGCACCTTCAAGTTCTGCAATTTCTGATGTCGATATCACCTCTGTTTCTGATACAGATTTTGTTCCTGCAGAAAAGGGAAAGAATAGTCTGGTCTCTGATAGTGATTCTCCTGGTTTAAAACCTGCCAAACCATCTATGGCTGCTGTAAACTTAGGTGGGTCACCTTGCAAGGTGAATTGCATCCCTAGTTCAAGCAAGGAGTTTAACTTACAGAAGAAGGTCTCTGACAGTTGTTCTCGGCGTTGTGCCGGTGTACCTACTAATTGTGATGTGAAAAATGAGGGGGCTCAAACCCCTAAGGGAATTGTTTCTCATGAAATTACCAACTCTTGTTCTGTTAAAACACATCCAAGGGTAGCCAAGAAGAAAAAAATTGTAAAGAAAGTGGTGAAGAAAGTTGTTTCGAATCCTAAATTAAATGTCTCAAATTCTATGTCATCAAATATGCCTAACGGAACTGTGAAAGCTGATAGTTTTAATCCTTTATCTACCTCTGGATCTGACAAAACTGAAACTTCTTTAAAGGAGAAAATCACTGCTGTCGACAAGGTGCCACATAATTTGCCTTCTCCAGAGGGAGGACATCTGCTGCCTGATAGTAGAAAGGGAGATACACTTCTGCCTAGTACAGGGCCAAATGCCAGTTCACGGGAGCATGAGGCTGATGATAAGGCTGATATAGGGCAAGTGGATAGAATTGAGAGAAGTGAAAACATTTCTAATACTTCTTTGGGTGCTTTTAGCATTAAAGATGTAAAGAATGATTTTGATTGTCCGAAGGCAGATGATTTTGTCCATGGCTTGCGTGGTAGTCCAAATAATGACAAGGCTTCTGACGCTAAGTCACCAAATAGAATTACATTTGCTGACATTAATAATGGTGATGATGTTAATATGCAACTTTGTCAGAATGAAGCTCCCTATCACCTCACCACTATTCTAATGTGCAATATTTAGATAATCAGTTTCAGGTAGAAGATGACAAGAACAGCAGACTGTCAGCATTGGCTGAGAGTGTAATCAATACAGATGTTATAAACACATGTAATTCTGCTGATGTTAGTCTGGCTTGCTTGAGTTATAATGATCTTACTGGTAATGCACAAAAGAACATTACAGGTTCTGATTTTGAAAATGATGGCAAGGAAGATTGCAAAACTAAAGCCCTTACTTTATCTGAAAATGTTATTTTGGAAGAAAACCCAGAGACTTGCTCCCCCGTGCCAAGTGGTGGAATGGATAGTCAAATGGATAGTCTTTCAAGTTCTGTGGAAACTAGGATTTCAGATGGTCAAGAATGCCCAAAACCTTCAAGATTACCAATTCATGTTTCTGATAACAGCCTCACTAATTCAGAAGAGAATATCATGACTCCCCATAGTGTTATTGTCAAAGATTCTGGAAAGGAGGCATCCCCTGTGGATGTCACTGCATCTCCTGGGAATTGTACCACTGAACAGTCTCCAAATGCTAATTCTTTGGTTAGATATGCTGAAGGAGATGCAAATATGTCTAAAAAAAGAAAAGTTGAGACACATTTAAATTTTTCAAGTTCAGATTTCGGGGGCATATCTCCAGAGCCTATGCATACGGTTAGCCTTGCAAATGTGCATGCAACCTTAAGTTTGTCAAAAAATTCAAGTGTGTCAGAAGTTTTAAATCCATATGTTCAAAGCTCAGATTTTTGCTTACAATCCAGCACAGGTGGGGTTACTGTTTTACATGGGAAAGGGGAGGTTTCAGAAACGGAAGTTTACTTTGGACATAGTGGCAGTAACAGCGCAAATAGGACTTCACCAATGTTTAAAACTAGTAGTCACATGAATGTCACTTTATTGCAAGCTGAACTTTGTGATGCAATTGTGGTTGCCACATCTTGTGCAGAAGTTCCTATTAGTATTAGTGATAACAACACGCACCAGAAAGAGGTCGAATTTTCTAGCATGGTTAAACCTTCTGCTTCTCTATCCCTGCCTTATCCTGAGAGTAGTGCTAAATTGTACAAGAATAGCTTGTTTGGAGAATCTTTTGGGTCTATGGATGCAAATACAAATATTACAAAATTTGAATGCTCCCAGTTGCAGCACCCAGCCATCAACTGTCATTTGCATGAGGATGTGGCTATTCCAAACGATCAGTTTCCATTGTTGGAAAATGAGCAGAAAGAAAATTCTCTCCCTGTTGTGCCTGTGAACAACTTTCTAAAGAACATTCTGGTTTCTGGAAATACTGAGAGAGAGAAGATTGATATAAAGGATGTTGAAAAATTTGAGTCCAGAGAATTCGTTGAAAGATCTCCGAGTGCTGATATGAAATCCATTGATCCTCAAACAAAGGATGATTTACCTCTTGAACATCAATCTTTGTCCTGCCCAGCTGATACTGATGCTGTAACAAGCGACTGCAGTACAGTATCAGATATACTTTCTCCGGGGACCATGCTGGACATACTTGACAGTAGGACTTCAGATTGTCAAACAATCCAAAATGAAAGCATTCAAGGGGATGAAAATGATGCGGATAGCACATCTAAGGTTGAACAGGATTGTGACTTAGCTGCTTGTACATCATATTCACAGAACACTATAGAGAATATAAAGTCAAGTCCTGCAGCCAGAAGTGATAACTTGATCACAAGGAAGATGATGCCTCAACCTTTGCAAGTTGATTCCAGAGTTATGACTCAAGGACTGAATTCCTCCTGTGCAGAGCTAAATTATGGCAAAAATCACTCGGGTCCTGCCATTCCTACTACTTTCAAGGGTCGATCCTACTTAAATTTTCCCAAGTCAAAGACATCTGCATTTTCAACCCAGGTTTCAAAACTTCGAACTTGGCATCGTACAGGTAATAATTCTGGTTCTCTACCAGGAAATAATCCTTTGGCAGGATCTGTGCCTCCCAAAAGGTCAGTTTCAGAAAAGAAGGGGAACTTTCAAAATACTTCTTACATTCGTAAAGGTAACAGTCTTGTAAGGAAACATACTTCTGTTTCTGCTTCACCACAATGCACTGCTAATCAGTCTTCTTCTTTGGGGTTTGATGAGTCTCATAAGAGCACTGGATCTGAAATTATGGTTGATATCTCAAATCACACCAATCTCTTGAAATCAGGATGGACACCCGCTTCTCTGGAGAGGCAAAGAACGCCTCCTCTACCTGTTGACACTAAATTACCTAATCATATGGCAACAGCATGTGAGGAGAATAAATCTTCCTCGTTAATAGAACCCCTTTCCAATGCTTTCCGTGATAGTGCATCTGAACCTAGAAACTTTACGGAGCCTTGTGATGCTCCAAATTCTGATGATGCGCTGAAGTCGGATGAAACTGTTGAAAACCTAACTTTTCCATCAAACAACGTGGAGAGCCAAGTTGAAGCACGTGATGAGAATGTGTCTTTGAATTCAAAGAGAATAGTCTATGTAAAGCGCAAATCAAATCAGTTGGTTGCAACTTCAAATTCTTGTGAACTTCCTGTTGCTACTGATGACAATGTCCAGATGGCCTCTTCCGATGGGTACTACAAGAGGAGCAACAATCAGTTAGTTAGGACTACATTTGAAAGTCAAATCAACCAGACAGTTGCAATGCCCACTGTAAACTCTGATAGGCACAGGGCCCGTAAGGCTGGTTACAACAGGAGGTTTGGTAAGAGGCGGTCACTAAAGGGTATGTATGAATAACTCATCAAGTTGTCAAATCAATTAATCTCCGTGCTTATGTAATTCCAGAGTAGGGAATGTAACTTGAACCGAATACTCTTCTTTGTGCTTATGGCTGTAGTAGATATGATTATAGCTTAGATGCAACACTAGATTTTTTTGCTTTTTGCTGTCCGGGCTGTGCGATAGTTGATTGATAATACGCCCATGCTAGATTTATCTTAGGCTTCATGTTCTTTTGGTCTTAGATTGTCTGTTCAGATCAGGAGTCCACGGTCTTCGGAACATCATCTTTTCAGTTCTATATGGGTTTTGACCCTCAAAGTAGTTCTCAAATTTCTTTTTTACTCCTCCATTTTTGTGTTTGTTTGCTGAACTAACCGGGAGTAATTTTGCTAATGTTTTCTGTCATTCTCAGCCACCATTCTCTAATTTGTTTCTGCTGAGGCATCAGGACCAGTGCATTTCCATTTATTAGTTCCTGTTTTCTTGCATAGTGGTTAGATAAACAATTAACTTGAGACTTCATATGCAGTTGTTGGAAGTTCATGCAAACCTTTGAGAGCCTCATTGGTGTGGACACTCTGTGGTGCAAGTTCATCCAAAAACGATAATGACTCTCAGCATCATCCGAAAGTTCTGCCTCAGTTTTTTCCATGGAAAAGAGCAACATACTTAAGGAGCTTCATTTATAATCCTGCTTTGAGCTCCAATACTAATTCGTTATCTGCAATCAGGTACTGGGTGGTGTTTGTTCCTCAATATTTTCTGTTTTGTTTATGGTTATGTTGCGCTACATTATTTGCCTCAGTCATAGTCAATTGCAATGGTCAATTACTGTTTTTGTTTCAGCAAGAAATTGGTTCTGTCGAGAAAGAGGAATACTGTTTATACTAGGTCAACCCATGGATTTTCCCTTCGGAAATCCAAGGTGTTAGGCGTTGGCGGATCTAGTCTAAAATGGTCAAAATCAATTGAGAAGTCTTCAAAGAAAGTTAACGAGGTTAGTTTGGCTTTTGATGCATATGATATATTGGGTTTTTCCCATTGAAATTTACCTTTTAATTTTGGTATAGTTTTTCCTAGTAAAATAGATTTTTCTTCTCACAATTATTATGATCATTACAGGAAGCCACACTTGCAGTTGCTGCTGTAGAGAAGAAAAGGAGGGAACAGAAAGATGGTGCTTGTATCAGCTCTCGGGCAAAGAGTAGGAAAATCATTCTTTCTACAAGAATTTCATGTTTGCTGTGATGCATGTTATGGGTGTTCACCTTTTTAAAATAGCATCTCCTTTATTTTCTGTGTTACTCTGACTTTAAAGTGGTGGTCAATTAGGAGAACGTATATTTCGTATTGGGTTGGTTCGTTACAGAATGGACTCTTCGGGGAGGACACTTCAAAGGATTTCAGGTGTTCAACCTTTATGCCTTAATTTGTTTATTAGATGTTGCATCCCCTTCACCTCCTATATTCACTACTTTTCTTAATGTGTCACGATTGCCTAAAAGAATACATTTACCTGGGACATGCGATTCAAGTAATTTTAAGATGTGCCTTTGGCAAGTATGATCTAGAGCGACAATTGTTCATATTAGATGAGAAATTGGTGATTTGTTTACTCGTATATTAAGTTGGTGATTTCTCATTAACAATGTCATTTGTGAATGATGGCATCTCCGGTCCCTTTAATAATACCTGTATAAGGTATGTCGCGTTTTGAGCTTATTGATTGAATGTTATAACAACACTAAGTTTATCAATTTTACCATGATCATTTTGTTGGTAGAACCTTATGTGTATACAATCGATTATGATACCTTCTCTATGCCCCCTTATGCATCTTGAGGCTATACATCAGTTTTTAGATCCCATATGGATAAACACGTTATGTGCTTATTGAAGAAGAGCTTATGTCAAATAAGCTCTACTGACTTGGGTGTTCTGAAATAGACTAATTCTTGTTAGCCTTGGGATTCTGAAATACAAACTCATAAATTTCCCTGAACTTAAAAATGGGGGGAAAAGAAAGAAAGAAAATATCCAGAATAAATAGACTTCAGGGAAATGCATCGACCCTCAACTTCAAAGGGTCCGCTCTCCTCCATGTTAAGATAGACTCTCCAAGAGGTGTGTTTTTTCATTGGAAAAATATCAACGGTGACGCATATATCCCAAGTGTCAAAATAGCTTGTGGCTAAGTTGGCTTAAACTTTCCCATGCACATATTTTGATAAGCATCAATATCAGCATATGGTGGCATTATAATTATTAGTTCTTGTATTTCTTTTGTTGGTGTCTATGGTGGTAATATTTTCAGAATTATAACGTTTTTTTAACTTCTAATGTTTTCCATTGTTCTTTTCCTTGGTTCTTTTTTTCTGTCAACATGTTTTATGGAATATTTGGCTATATTTCTCCCAGAAGAAAGGCAATTTTTATTGGGACTAATAAAACGTAATGCTCTTTGTAGCTGATGAGCCCCTACCCTCTGCTTCTCTCCGTCCAGGTTTGCATGTGAAAAGTTCATACATTCCAAGGAGATTAGTGATTGGAAATGATGAGTATGTGCTTTATTATATTTATTTTAATTTCTTTGTTGATTTTAATCAGTTGGTAATGGCTTCTTATAGTTTCACTATCTTTACAATTTTGTGTATATAGTATATAAATGATAACTTCCAACATTCACAGGTATGTCCGAATTGGCAATGGCCATAAGCTTATCAGAGACCCAAAGAAGCGAACTCGTATATTGGCTAATGAAAAAATTAGGTGGAGTTTACACACAGCTAGACAACGGTTGGCTCGGAAGCAGAAGTATTGTCAATTCTTTACTAGATTTGGGAAATGTAACAAGGATGACAGGAAGTGTCCCTATATTCATGATCCCTCTAAAATTGCTGTCTGTACTAAGTTTCTGAATGGTTTATGCTCCACTCCCAACTGCAAATTGACTCATAAGGTTTTGTCATATATCAAGTCCTAGGGACTGTATGTGGTCTGCTGCAATTTGCTGATCTGTCTGTCAAGAGTTGATGTCTAAGTTTTTGTTTTGTTTTGTTTTTCCTTTCAGGTTATTCCCGAGAGAATGCCTGATTGCTCTTATTTTTTGCAAGGTGCATAGAAGAAAGTTTTTTCTTTCTGAGTGATTAACATGAAATTACTATACTGACAAGTTGAATGGCAGGTTTATGCACAAATAGAAATTGCCCCTATAGACATGTTAATGTGAACCCTAAGGCATCCGTTTGTGAAGGATTCCTCCGGGGATATTGTGCTGATGGCAATGAGGTATTAGGCTATCATGTTAAATTTTCAGTAAAATTAGTGGATAATATGAATGTTAAGCTTCTCTTTTCACTCAAATCAGACATATCAATCTTTTTACATGCAATTGTTTCATTTCTCTAGCATCTTTGAGGAAACAGGTTTTGTAACTCCAGTTTGGTGATTTGATATTGTCGTTGGGGTTACTATGTCTGTTTATGTTCACACTGAATTTCAGTCGAGTGCGACACCTTAGGAGTGAAATTCAGTTTTGCCTGCAGTTCAAGATTGTATGGACGATTTATCTCGTACCTATAATTTATATAGTAGCTACTTTCTTTACTCTTAGAAACTTTAGATTGGTTGCTAACTCTGCCCCTAAGGCATCCAATTCCTGCCCCATATACAAGTGATTTTGCGTTAAGATTGTGCCATTTATGTGGTCTCAGTGTCGGAAGAAGCACACCTATGTCTGCCCTACGTTTCAAGCAACAGGAAGCTGCACCCAAGGGAGCAAGTGCAAACTTCATCACCCCCAAAAACAAGGAAAGGGAAAGAAAAGGAAGAGATGCGTGGATCAGAGGAACTGTAAAAGGCGATATTTTGGTTCTTTATGGATTGATGTTTCTGAACCTGGGACGATGGTTGTAGCTCCAAGGCAAGGGGAACAAAATAAGGATGGCCTTGAAGGAGAACTTGCTGACTATATCAGTCTAGATGTCGAGGATGAAGACGTTGCTGAACTTCCGGGACGAGCAAGGGAGCAATCAACATTGTGTGATGGTGAACCTGGAGACATAGTATTGGATGATGAGGATGAACTCATTAAACCAGTTCTGATAATGAAAAAGGATATTAGGGCCAAGACATCTCCTGTCTGACAGCCCCCGGCCAGACAAGTGGCAGGGGGACTATTTGTGAAGCTAACGATTTATTATTTGTTCTTAGTTTATATGCCTGGTTGATTTTCAATGCTCTCCACCCGGCACTTCTATGTGTTTACACTGTACAGCAACATGAATATTATATAAATAACCTGCTTCAATATGACCAATTCTGAGATTTCTGTGAACTGAAAAGGTTTCATTCTCCTTTTTTTGTTGGTCGATGGAGTTGTAATCTTCTCATCTGAAAAACCCACTCGCAAGTGGGGAGGGTTGTTTGTCCAGTATATCACACGTAATCCGTCGTATTACTATGCTAAGTAAAGCCACCGCTGCCAATGCAAATAAACAAACAAATAAATAAAATAAAAACTGTCTTGCTATTATGGCAAGCCAACTATCAAAATCAATGTACCACTCTATTCCTATTATAAATAAACACTTTCTCATAAGGAATGAAGAGATTTTATTATAAGTTATTAAACGAGGTGCTGGTATATTTTTTTAAGATTTCCTTAATTTAAAGTTTGATCTAATTTTTTTTTATACTCTTCAATCAAATGTGATTAATAATTAAATTTGATTTTTTTATTTTAAAATAAATTTAATAACTTAACTGATGTGTTAGGAGGTGGGTCTGAGACTATAGGGTGTTTGGCAACCTCCAAACCATGGTTTCAGAAGCACTTTTCCGCAAAACGAGACAAATTCCTTTTACTTATTTACTTCGTAAACCATAAAAATACTTCTAAAATCATGGTTTGGTTTCTATCCAAACACTCCCTGTAAGCACTCCAATGAATGCAGATTATGTGCGCAGCCCAAAGCAGATCAGGAGATTTTGAATGGTGTGATTTAGAACAATGATGAATGGGAATGATTCTGGGCCGGGAATATGGTCTTCCCACTAGCATATGGGTATTCCATTATTTTTGTCTTGTGCGGGCATTATCCTACGTGGAAAAGTGCTCTCGTACTTTTTTTTTTGGTGTTAATTTTAATTTCATTTGTTAATGTGCTCTCGTACTTTAAAAATCAAACTTCCAAACTGTTCTTGGAAGAAAAGTGCTCAGTTTTGAAGTAAGCAAATTATATATAAATAGCTCTTCGAATTTATTTAATAGTAACTAATTTAAAAAAATTTAATATTTACAGGCCAAACCTTTCTTTTACAAACCGAGTTACGTTATTTATAAATGAACTTAATTATTATATCTCTTAAAATATATTAATATTAATTGAAATTTAGGGCACATATCTGTTCTTAAATTTCTTATGATTTATCTTAATGTGGGAGTGGCTTTTTTTAATTAGATAATTATTTTGAAGAAAATTATTTTTTCCAAAAATTAATTTGTTTGTTTGGATTTTTTTAAAATAATCAGAATTAAAAAAATTATATTTCTAATCATCTTAAGAGCTTTAGTTTCGAAATAATCCTAGCAGATGAAAAACAATGCGGATGAAGACATACGTATGAAGGTATCATGACCATGATTATTGCTTTTAATAAGCCATAATCATTTATTTATCGTATTATAATGGATTTGTTCTTATAATTTTTAAGATATTTTATTTTTAAATGCTTAAAAAAATTAACATTTATATTATTGAAGCAATATCCTTATCAAAGGTATGGAGGCGACCGATAACTGTTAGTTAATTAATGGCTATTCAAATCCAGATTTGGAAAATAAAATCATCATTTAAGGATAGATTGAGAATTTTCTAGTGAAATCAGATAAAGTCATCATAGTTAAATAAACATAATAATCTATTTTATATCTATATATGTTTGGATAATATAAGGTTTATGAAAAATCCATGAATTATCAGTAATACAATCTATCTACTTTTAAATTATATGCAAAGCAAAGGCTCATTTTCATCTCTGACGTGACTTGGCGAATAACATGCCAACACTCAATTGTACTTGAGACTACCAATTAAAATACTATCCAGCGCTCATAAAAACCTCTTTGTACTTTCTTATTTTTATAATTTTCTTCGAGTTTCAATGATTTATCGAAATAACTTTTCTTATTAAAGATTGAGAATTTGTTTGGATTGAATTATAAATAATTTTTAAAGATGGTTTTGAAATATAAAATAAGTACGTGAGAAGAATTTTATCTCGACTTATATGAACTTGCTCAAAAGTCTCTTTTGAATATAACTCCAAACAAACCCTTAACAGAAGCTGCCTGGTTCGAACGCTGGGAAGGAGAATTTAAAAGAGACAATGAAGAAGGAGTATACTAGGCAGCTTCAAGTTAAACTTTCATGTGCTTATCATTTAAAAAAAAAAAAGTATCCATTTAAAGATAAATATTATGGGATCATTAATCATCAATCAATTTACTTCTAAAACATGTTGATTTCATCCCCCGTCAGTCAACAAAACAAAATCCTCCATCTTAAAAAAAGAACGCAACAATAATAGTATCAAATATTAAAATCTATTTAAGGATATAATTATCTCCTCACAGAATATTATCAGCCCAACGATAGAATATTCATAGAATTAAGAAACTTGCGATATGATAAAATTAGGAAGGGATAATATTTTCGCGTCATTATTTTTCTTGGGGCGAGATCTTGTTAATTTCCCGGGCATAAATCATTCTCATGGCAGTTCTTTTTTATTTAGATTAAATATTACTCTTTCAATCTTAAATATATTATAAAATAAGCTTTATATTTAAAAATTCAGAAAGGTGTTATTGGTTTCGCCAAATCATATGTTCGTTGATTTTAGTGCAGGAGCCCAACTAAACTAAGGGAGTGTTTGGATAGAAGCCAAACCATGGTTTTAGAAGTGTTTTTACGGATTACGAAGTAAATATATGGAGGAGGTTACCTCGTTTTGCCGAAAAATGATTCTGAAACCGTGATTTTGATTTTGCCAAACACCCTCTAAATAATTATGACGACCGTACTTCCCGGTAACATCAGGCCATAAAAGGACTACTTCTCTTTTTTTTAAAAAAAAAAAATTCGCCGACGGAACCTTTTTTTTTTTTTTTATATCGAAGATTACTTTAATACTGCATTCATATTTAGAGAAACATTGGAAAAAAAGTCAGTAGAAAAATTATAAATTAGAATTCATTACAATATTAGTATGGGTTTGGAGAATGAGTTTTGAAAATAATTTTTATAAATAGGTTCTTCTATGTAATTTTTTAATTTCAGTGATTTTTTTGTGATTTTCCGTTCGTTTTTAATTTAGTAATGACAGATAAAATTATAATAATGATTTGACCATCAACTCACAGCAACTTATAATAATAATTTTAATTCACGTAAATGGTTAACAAAAAGAAGAGAGAGATTTACGTAAATCCAGAAGCGTGGCTTCCAGCAGGACTACTTCTGTCAGTTTTAGTTCGGTGTCCAACCTTGCTAGCTTTTCTCATAGTCGATCTCGAATTGAATTGACCATCCTCCGCCTCTGCGATTTCTCTACTCTTGTTTTTATTCAATGGCTTCCACGCTCGATTCCACCGCTGACAAGCTCTCCAAGCTCGGTATCAATGGCGAATTCGCTACTTCTGCTCCAAACCTCCAGAAGAATCTCCACCTTCTGTCGCCCGAACAGGTGTCCTACACAGACACACACCATGCATGCCTTGGCTTCTTTGATTTTCATTTTTTTTTTTTTGGCTCGGGACGGTTTTGATTTGGCTTGGGGTGGTGGATGCAGGTTGATCTCGCTAAGATGTTGCTGGAGATGGGCCAAAGTCATCTTTTTGAACATTGGGCGGAGCCGGGCGTCGATGACGACCAAAAGAAAGCACTTTTTGAGCAGGTAGGACTTCTTGATCATCAGACGGTACTCGTGCATTTCATAATTTAATTCGGATCCTTCAACTCGGGTGAAAACTCACACACCTTTTAAAAACATTGTGAGCTACTAATCCTGAAAGAGGTTTCTATGAAATTCTTCGCTGATATAGTGGCCGAAGTGTTTTATCCTCTAAGTAATACTGGATGGACCGTGCTTTTTCCCGTCGCTCTCTGCCTTAAGTTACTTTTTTTTTTTTTTTTCCTTTTTAGGTGGCCCGACTGAATTCAAGCTATCCCGGTGGTCTGGCGTCATATATTAAAAACGCTAGAAGACTGTTGGCTGATTCAAAAGCTGGAAAGAACCCATACGACGGCTTCACACCTTCTGTGAGTACTATTTCCATACATTCTATATTGCATTGCATGCTGTCCTAATAGTTTGATATACTGATATCAAATAAATGCTGAATGGGCTAGTTTAATATTTCATTTCATTTGATGATGATTTTGCAGGTTCCAACCGGGGAGACTTTGACATTTGCTGATGAGAACTTCATCAATTTTGAGGAAACAGGAGTGAAGGAAGCCAGAAGAGCTGCATTTGTTCTTGTGGCAGGTGGCCTTGGGGAGCGTCTTGGATACAATGGAATTAAGGTATGCCTTCTCGCTCTATATAAGGACTAATGACACCTATGATATGTGTGTGTGCCTAATGAACTCAGTCTCAAGTGTCGATTCTATTCAATACTGCAGTATTATGACTGATGATGTTATATTACCAGCAACTTTGCTCTGTACTTTTTTCAGCTGACCTTCATAGCCCATGGCCCCCTGATTGATGTAATCTTCTAAGGCGAATGGTCTAATAATATCCATAGCTTTGGCAGTATTCTTTGCCCTTAGAATTACACTCACCTGCTTTCTAATCTCTGGGTCCTGTAGACCATGATGAACTTATTACCTTCTAATAATGCTGTGCCATGCATGTTTTATGCAAAACTGAAGGGCATATAAGTTAGCTTCTTTTTTTCCCCCCCTCTCGCTTGGAATTATTTCTGATTCTCAACCATTGCTTCTCCATCTTGCAGGTTGCTCTTCCCGTTGAAACCACCACTGGAACATGCTTTTTACAGCATTACATTGAATCTATATTGGCTCTGCAAGAAGCCAGCAATAAACTTTCACAAGGTTAGCCTTATCTTTCATCAGGAAACAGAATTGTAGAGTCATATATCTCCTGTTTTTGTTATAATCCAATGAGGAAAGGTGTGACCGTTTGTTGTCCTGCAGCATCACGTGGTTATTAACGTCAATTATCATATTCAATAGTCCTTTATAGTAATGTTGTTTCTTTTCAATCTACAGGTGAGAGCCAGGTGCGGATTCCTTTTGTTATTATGACATCTGATGACACACATGAACGTACCTTAAAGCTTTTGGAATCAAATTCCTACTTTGGTATGCAATCTACGCAAGTGAAACTTTTAAAGCAGGTATGGCTTTGGATACCTAAACGAAAGTATAATATTTCTTTAAAACGTTTTAATCAAATGGTTTTAAAACAAATTACATTTCAGGAAAAAGTAGCATGCTTAGATGATAATGATGCAAGACTTGCACTGGATTCAAAAAACAAGTACAGAATTCAGGTAATGTTGCCTAGGGTACAATCATGACTGTATGACTGAAGTTTGGGGCAATATGTTGTGTTACCTAAACCTCAGATATAATATCTTCAAAGAAAGTGATATTGATTAAGGATTTCTTTCTTTGTAGACAAAACCTCATGGCCATGGCGATGTTCATGCGCTTCTTTATTCCAGTGGTATTCTGAAAGTATGGTATGATGACACATACTTTGGTGGTCTCTCAATTTGTGTCTCCATTTTCATTTATACTTCCATATTTAAATTAACTGAGCTATGTCTCAAGAATTAGAAATTGTTGTGAGTTGATTACTTGATTCGCTTATGGATCTTGTCTCTTCTCCTAAGTAATTTCAGTGTGTTTTGAATACAATTTCAATCCTGAGAAAGCTGTCCTACATGACTGGGAATGTTTGATGATACTTTACCATATTTCTAAATTGGCGGGCTGTTGTCTAGGATTCCTACTAAAATAAAGGGCTGTGGTAATTTGTCTTTTAGCAATACTCTTATGTAAGTTTATATTATGATCTGCATTTGTCAGGCGTGATTCTGGTTTGAAATGGGTTCTCTTTTTCCAAGATACAAATGGACTTTTGTTCAAGGTTTGTTGCCTTCACATTCCATTCAGTCACAATTTCCTGGTTTTCTTATTAATATGATTTGAATATTAATTGACCGGCATTTTGAGGGTACAGGCCGTTCCCGCTGCAATAGGAGTCAGTGCTTCCAAACAGTACCATGTTAACTCGCTTGCTGTACCTCGAAAAGCAAAAGAAGCCATTGGAGGAATTACCAAACTCTCTCACGCAGATGGTAACTCTTAATTGTTTATTCACTATTACTCTAAGAAAAGCTATTGTGATTGTTTTCATTTTTGACCAAGGATTAATCATTATTATTTTTCCCCGATAAACAGATTAAGACAATGTAAAAACATTGTTTCCGTGTGGTTTTTAATTGGAAAGTTGCATCTGAACCAAAGCTATTCAATCTTTTTTTCAAGTGGACCTTGGGAATGACACTAGTTTTAACATTGACTATTAATTTATCTTGTTTCGCTCCCAGGGAGAACAATGGTGATAAATGTGGAATACAATCAGCTAGATCCCCTCCTCAGGGCAACTGGCTTCCCTGATGGGGATGTCAATTCTGAGACAGGCTTCTCACCCTTTCCAGGAAACATAAACCAAGTAATCTCATGAATTCCCCTTTGCTCCCCTTTTCATTTAACTATGGCTGGTCTGAGTCAATGGTACTCCTCTAATCTGCATTCTTAGCTTAACATATTGTTTGACTTGTGAGCATTCTGTTCATACTTTATTGTTGCAATACTTGAGATATCAGGCTTCCATGTGTTTGATTTGATATATCTGGTAGACCATGAAATCTAAACTTGGTGTAAGATTGACATTCATTTTGATATGATATGGATTTGTGCAATGTGATCTGCCTTCTAAGACAGTGTCATGCGACTTAGAACTGCAAACTGCCCCACTTCCCAGACCCCGGGGGGGGGGGGGAGCAGAAAAACAACAATTATGATTTTGTTACCCTCTTTGTTGTTACTGTGGTTATTATTATTTGGTCCAACTGCTTTATCCATATGTAACGCCTTATTTTATTTTAACAGTTAATTCTGGAACTTGATTCTTACATTGAAGAGCTCACAAAAACTGGAGGTGCCATAGCGGAGTTTGTTAATCCAAAGTACATCTTTGTATACTCCTTATGCTTTATTATTATTTTAAAACACTTAATGGTAGCATGCTTTAATTATTTTCTTGAAAAAATTGAGTTATGTATTCAATGTGTTTGATCCATTAGAATTTGCCTTAATGCCATAGTTTCTTTGAACATTTTGCATAAATTCCAGGTAGAGCAATGTTAGTCAGCAAATTTTCTAGCAGAATAAGAATTATTTTCTTTGGAAAAAAAAAATCATAAATCGTCAATTCTGTGATGCTAATATTGAAGAAAAATATAGCTGTAAAATGCGTTGCTTGCTTATATGACGACACTGTTCTAAAATTAGAACCTATTTGATTGGACAATTTTGAAGTTACATGCCACAATTCATAGGAAATTCAATGTAATATGGGATTTAAAGGTAATTAGGGAAATTCAGATAAAAGGTATTTAGAGAGTTAGGATTTAGGGTGATTAGGGTATTTGAAGCATACCTCTATTCTATTAGTAGCGGAGCACTCAGAATGAATGAAATACTATTTTGGTTTATTGGATGTTTGTGCCTTCTACCATGTATCGACTGGTG
Source organism: Neltuma alba (assembly GCF_004799145.2). NCBI lineage: Eukaryota > Viridiplantae > Streptophyta > Magnoliopsida > Fabales > Fabaceae > Neltuma > Neltuma alba. The sequence continues at coordinate 38,909 of NW_021636325.1, forward strand.
TCAGGGGCAGTGAGATCCATGGGAAGAGAGGTGGGGCTTCGGGATGTCCTGTAGTTCAAAGTTCAACCAAGAGCTTCAAGAGAAGCCCAGCAAATCTCACAAAAGTGGCACGAAATTTATAAGAATCATTGAATTACTTTAATCATAAAGCCTGTTAAGAATAAAGTGAACAAGTTTGTATTAGTTATATAGGAATATAAATAAGCAGCAATATAAATTTGATTTATCTATATATGTAATTCAGTGGCTACTTTATGGTGACCATCAATCCAACATTTTCTAACTGCAGGTATAAGGATTCCAGCAAGACATCATTTAAGTCATCAACTCGACTTGAATGTATGATGCAAGACTATCCAAAAACATTGCCACCGTCTGCAAGGGTTGGGTTTACGGTAAATAAATGTTGAGTTTGTAGAGATGCCGTTAGGAGATTTTTTGGGAGTCACGCATGGTACTGGCTTACTGGATCTATGTAAATATGCAGGTAATGGATACATGGCTCGCCTATGCACCTGTAAAGAACAACCCTGAAGATGCTGCTAAGGTATAATTTAAAATTAAATTCAGCTATTGCAGGGCATGACCTTGCTGTTTTCTTTGAGAAGTAATGCAGGACATCTAAAACTCATAGATGAAGAAACGCCCATTAGAATAAATAATAAAAGGGAAAACTTAAAAGTCTTTCATGATTTATTTCATATTTAATTATATATAGCATATGATGGAGGACAGAGTGCAAATAATTAATCAATAGTTCAGTCTGAGTTGGGAGCTTTGGATATAAAATACTGTTTGGATGGTAGAAAAGCTTTATATGATGGTACAAATTCACTGAAATATCATTAATCGCTAAAAAGTTTTCAACAGGGGAACTATGTCTGATATTATTTTTATTTGACTGAAGGTACCGAAGGGAAATCCATATCATAGTGCAACCTCCGGAGAAATGGCTGTCTATCGTGCTAACAGCCTCGTCCTTAAAAAGGTAATATGCTCCTCCTATCATTAGGGGGTGCTCTTCCACATCAACTAGAAGGAAAATTAAATAAATCCATTCTGATTCCAACTGTTTTAATGGTTTTTCGGAGCCAAAAATGCATGTTAAAGATTACACTTTCCAGCCTTTCCGGCAGATGTGCAATTGTACATATGAAGTGGCTTGATGCAAGCTTAGCCTTTTTACTCCCCCCACACCCCCCAACCCCCAAAAAAAGAAAAGGAAAGAAAAAATAGAAAAACTAATTTCCTTTGCATTTGTATGGGATTAGAGCATTAGTAAACTTCATGAGTTTAAGAGTGGAATATGCAAATGTTTTTCTTCTTTGTAGAACTTGTAGGCAAAATGAAGCGATTCTTATTTCTATTGTGGCTAAAATACTGGTATTTGTAACTGGCAGGCTAACATACTGCCAAGATTCTCATCGCTAAAAGTCAAAATCCAGACAGTATAACCCAATCTCTTTACATTCTTATTTCTGCCAGGCTGGTGTCAAGATACCAGATCCGGTGTTGCAGGTTTTCAACGGGCAAGAGGTTGAGGTATGGCCCCGTATTGTATGGAAGCCAAAATGGGGCCTGACCTTTTGTCAGATCAAGAACAAAATCAGTGGAAATTCCTCAATATCTCAGAGGTCTACATTGGCCATAAAGGGTCAAAATATCTTTCTTGAGAATCTGTCCTTAGATGGGACTTTAATTATTGATGCTGTTGATGATGCTGAGGTATGGCTGAACAAATTTGCTTCATTGTTTGTTTTGGAAGTTTCCCAAGATCAAATTAGCTGCTGGGGAGGAATAATAACTATTTGACAGTCAGGTCGTCTAATAAATAATCAAACACTTGAGTTAAATTCACAATCATATGCTGCTTAGGTTATTCGCTGTGAATAGTTTAAAATGTTGCTTAATTTTTTGTTGAAAATATCATTGAGGGGCACACACGGAGGGAGAGAATTAAAGAGATCTCGATGCTAATCTCAACTCCATTACATAGATTGAGAACCCTGAGACTGTTGTACTAATAAATCTCCTGTGATTCAGTTCCAACGGAACTTCATATACTCATGATGCAGATATTTCGATTCTCCATCTAATTGTTGCCATCCCATACTCGATCAGGATTATTTTTTTTTTTTTTAACTGAAACTTTGATTATTTGATATGATGAAGATGATCCTCTGTACTGTGGAAGAATTTTTTAATGGATATGGATTTTGGAATATGATTATGTTGATATGGTTAAATAGGTAAAGATCGTTGGTTCGGTGCAGAACAAGGGGTGGACCCTTGAAACTGTTGACTTCAAAGATGCGTCGCAGCCTGAGGTAACAAGAATTAGAGGTTTCAAGATCAACAAGATTGAGCAGTTGGAGAAGAACTACTCGGAACCCGGCAAATTCTCGTTGACGTCTTGAAGGTGAAACAATGCAAATTTGGGCCCTCTGGGCATTGTTCGTTATTCTTGCTTTTAGATTTGACGTTTCGTTGATCGTAATAATGCGTCCCAGTGATGCCGGAAGGCTTTGTTGGGTTTATCATTCTTTTTTTAAAAAAAAATAAGGCTTCTTTCTGGGACAGTGGCAATTGGCAATTGTATTTAACTTAGTTTTTTTCCGGGGTTCCCATTATCTCGTTTAGTTAGAGCAGAGGTTTCGTTGATGTCTTGATCAGTTAAGTTGCACAAAAGTTTTGTTTTCTTCCTTTTTATGCCAGCTGTATAGAACTTTTTTAAGTTTCAATTCATCTGCAAATATCTACCTTTGAACTTGATTCATGAATTTGTATTTAAATCAATATTGCAATTCATTTACCAAAAACTGGTCTTATACCTAATTGTCATTAATTATCATTTTTATGACCTAAATATCCTTGTCCCCATCAAAAGATGGTAAACGCACTACACCGGCAAAAAAAGAAAAAGATAGTAAACGCAAATGAGTTGACCCATCCAAGACGGAAGAGACATGGTCTAAATATTTAGGTCTCATTTGATACGAAGTAAGTATTAAAAATAAAGGATAGGGATTGATATTAAAATCGAAAAGATTTATTAAAAGAGAATTTAGTATAAGATATTATTTAATACATAGGATTAGACAAATCTCTTCATGTGGGATTGGGAAACATTGTAAGAAAAAGTATTATTTTTCAATTCTACTTTTATGAGTTTGTCTAAATCCATGTACTCCTCCGGTCCTAATTATAAGACCCAATTGACTTATTCGAGGAGATTAAGGAAGTAAGTTAAGTTGGTTATTTATAATAAATAAGTGTTATCATTCCTAAAATATCCTTACTAATTAAGTATATTGGCTAAAACTATCATCATTAGAAGGATTATCTTGGAAAAAATGCATAAATATAAGAGACAAAATGGATTGGGGTCTTATAATTAGGACCAAATAAAAAGTCAAATGGGGTCTTATAATAAGGACCGGAGGAGTACCAAGTAATTATTCATGTTAAATATTTTTTAGTAATTTTTCTTAATTGTAATTTCAGTTTTCATCCTTCATTTTTAATACTTTGTATCAAACAGGATATTAGACTCATTATGACGTAATAATTGATATCCCACTCAAGTAATCCTGACACGTGTTCCATGAGGAAAGACCCCCTCCCGCCCTCAACACGCAGTTAGAATATCGCACTCAAGTAATTAATACGCGCACGCGCAACGCGGAACCTCTCCTCTTCTTTACAGTCTTCTTACCATCCTCTTTTCTAATCCTCACCCTTCATTTCATCTGACAGTCATGAAACACTTAATAAAATGTTGAGATTTGCATATATAAATATAACATTTTACTCTTTCACATAAGAATGAAAATTATTCTCGCATATTAAATTAAACTCCGGCCATTTGTGTTACTCATATGGGTATGTAGAGTATTTGGGAAAAGGGGCTTTTTTAAAAAGAGAAAAAAAAAAGGCAGTTAGATTTAAAATTAAAAATTCACCGTCTTTATAGTATTTTACTGAAAATCTCGATATTTTATTGAGTGTTTCATGACCTTAGGATGAAATGGAAGGTGAGGATTAAAGAAGAGGATGATAAGAAGACCGCAACAAAGAGAAGTTCCGCGTCGCGCCTGCCGGTTGGTCAATTACCGAAAATCACTAAATCTTTTGACATTTCCATTCAAAAACGCAGCCTGGCCAATATGCCCAATATTAAAAGATGGGTCAAGATGAGTCCAGAATTCAAAGTTGTTTTTTTGGCACCTTTAATATTTAAAAAAAATTTCAGTATATTTAACACTTTAAAATATTTTTTAAATACGTTTAATTATCTTAAAATATTTTATAGTGTATCTAACATCTTTAAAAAAAATATTAAACAATACTTTATGATACTTAATATATATTAATTTAACAAATATTTTGAGGAGTTAATAATAAAACTAAAACTGCTCATGAAATAATATTTTAAAAAGCACAACTACTTTTAATATAATTACAGGAATCATATCATAAGATATTTTAATAGACTGAATACACTTAAAAAAATATTTTAAAATTATAGACATATCACAAAATATTTTAGAATATTAAAGCACCTAATAAAATATTTTGATCTTGGGTCTTGGATGCATCTTAGCGTGGAAATGATGTTGACGGAGACTTAGGGCTTGTTTGGGTAACATAGGAAATCATAGTTTTGGGATCATTTGCCAAACAAGAGGAAAAATTAACAAACCATAGTTTTGCATCAAAACCATGATTTCAGAAAAAGTAAAAGGATGTTTGGATGGAATCAAAACTATAGTTTTAAAAGTATTTTTACAGTATACGAAGTAAATATATGAAGGAGTTTATCTCGATTTGTGAAAAAGTACTTTTCAGAAACACTTCTGGTGCTACCCAAACATCCCCTAAATCCATTGTACTTCTGGTTCAAATTAGAGAATATGATTGTGTCTGTTAGAGTAGATCTTAATGATAATATGACTTTAAGACCCCTCAATTATTTTTTTATAAGCATATTTAATCTTATATTTTATAAATATATATACACATATTAATTATTTATTAATTACATTATCTTATATATTATTAATTATGTTGGTAAAAAAATATATTATTAACAATTTTATTTCTTCAAATTAAAATATATTATAAAATCTATCTTTTATGTTATTATCATATTAATTTATGCTTTTTTTTAATAATTTACATATATAAGAAGTACTTCTAATGACAACTATCCAAACATTTTCACTTTATCATAATCATTTTTTCACAAAATCTATCCTTCATAAAATCTATTCTTCAAAAACTATTTTCTTTGGATTTTATCCAAACACTTCCTTGAGCGTGGAACTGAAGAAGAAACATCCACTTGATCCGTTGGAAATCACAATGTGCTTTCAAAGAAATGCCTGGGGAACTTCCTGGAACCCATGCCACGACCACACTTTCGAACGTCTTCATCCAAATCAATTTAATCTGGCCCTCATTCTTGTACTTTCCGGTACACCAGGATCACGAACCCCAGTTTACGTGATAGACTCGAGCGCCTCTCTACTTCCTATATATATGCCCCTGATAGGTTGGCATGAAACGTATAAAAATCTGTACATATGCGTCTTTGTATATCAGTTTAGCGTATCACAAAACAGTCATATTCAAGATTCAAAGATCGATCCCCGTTTTATATATGATGTGTTCCCTAACCCGCAATGACTTGCAGAGGATTTTTGAGAAGCTGGACCGGAAGGGCGATGGTTATGTTAGCGTTGAGAGTCTTAAGAGACTGGCGGAGAATATAGGATTCAATTACGGAGCAGAGGAGGTCGAGTCTCTGGTGGGGAAGAAGAGACTTGACTTGGAAGAGTTCTTGATGTTTTACGAGTCCATATCGAGAAGTAACAGTAGCGGGGAGAGCAGAGGGGGTGGCGAAGAAGAAGAAGAAGAGCTGGTGAAGGCGTTCGAGGTGTTTGACATGGATGGAGATGGATTCATCAGCAGCGAAGAGGTGGAGTGTGCGCTGAAGAGGCTTGGCTTATGGGACCCAAAGAGCTGTAAAGACTGCGCCTCCATGATCTGCGTATATGATACCAATTCCGATGGCCTGCTTGATTTCCAGGAATTCAAGAACATGATGTTGCTTACCATCCGTTGAGCTGTTCTTGATGAATTCTTCTTAGTCCGAGTCATATCTACTTGAGCAAAATTTCCAAGTAACTAGATCTGCATCAAGCTCCCTGCAATTACAAACGAATCTTATATATTGTGATTATTAAGCATAGGATCGGAGCTAGTCATCGGCGATATTGGTAAACTAGCTAGTTGTGAAGGTTGGAAATTGTAAATTGTAGAGTGGCTGCTGGAACCAATATCCTATCTCTTGATGCACATTGCTTGGCTATGACAGAGAAGGCTTCCGCTAATTAGCTCACCTTCTTAATATAAATACAAGATCTAATTTATAATTCAAATTAAGTTATGAATTAGATCTTTTGCCGAAAAGTTGTATACTGTTGCTGTTAATTGTTGGTTTTACTTTCCAGTTTCCAGTGTGCCATACTGCTATAGTGCTATGTCAAGGGGTCAAGCCCCTTAGCTTGTTCTGCGCATTCTGTTTTCATTTTTAATTTTGATTCTGTTAGCGTTCCCTTAAAAAGATTTCTAAAATAATGACAAAAGTTCAGAAAATCCAATGCAATTAGTATTCCTGCAACAAAATATATTATAATAATGTGTAATATAATAATTTTTAGTTTTTTTTAAACTTGGATTTTTAGTTAGATGCTCGAACATTTTAATCACAGAGTTTATACATTGAACTAAAAAAAAAATTTTAATGGAACAATTTATAGAATGACCTGCTCTAAAACACGGGCGAAATTAAAGAATATTTTGTTTGGTATTGGGAGTTAAGGAAGAAGCCAAAACAACAAATTATCATTAGGATATCGCATCAAATCCCTTCAAAGTTTGACAAAAAAAAATCCATTCAATGATGTGAGAATATTTATAAATATTTCTGCAATAAAAAAACAATTTCTTCTTATTTTTATTTCTACTTTCATTTTCATAAAAAATTGTCGTTGTTCATAAAATGAAATGAACACGTGGCAAAAGTATAGAAAGAAAAGAATAACGTCGTAGAAGCGCGCTCATGCCATGGCAGCCGGCATCCACCCGCAACGACCAGTTGGCCAATACGACAACGCGTTCACCATTGCGTCATAAATGGTCCCACAGTTCCACGAGAGGCAAGCCTGCTGATTCACATATCAGAATTTCGACGCCCCGAAAAAAGTCATATTTAAGAATATAATATTGTACTGATTCTGCTTATAACACTCACACGTACTGTACTAGTCACCCAAATCCATGATCTATTCTTTTCTTTTTTGGTATACTCGTTCACGTCCTCGCGCCTTGTTACGGACATTCGGACAACACCCCCTCCCACCGTCACCTTCATTCTGTCGGCCTCCGTTCGTCATGTTCCCTCACTTCCTTCAGACCCCATAAACCAACCCTCATAGGGTAGCCTACGATTTCCTCCCACGGGGTGACCATGAAATTCTTGGGCCTTTTACCCGTTGATCTCTCTAAAACCTCTGCTTTCGTAAAGCTTACGGCGTTTCTTCTCTTCTCTCTACCCCTCATATTCGTCTTGAACCATTACTCTTCCACTTACTCCTCCCGCACCTTCTTCTCCGGCTCCCCTTCCGGCGAAACTTCTTCCTTTACCGTTTCGTCGGCGGACCGATCTCCGGTTCCGCCACCTCGTCAGAAGGTATTCGTTGTACCTCCGCTGCCGCCTGTGGAGAGGATGGGCGTTGTAGACGACAATGGTGTGATGTCGGATGACTTCCAAATTGGAGACCTTGATGCGAGTTTGCTACAGGAATTGGGTAATTTGAGCGAGATACGAGAGGGGGAAGGGGGAGAAAGTGACGTCATAGTTAGGATTGAGAGGTTTAAGGTTTGCGACGGGAGCATGACCGACTATGTACCTTGCTTGGACAATGAGGAATGGATCAAGAGGCTGAATTCGAGCCAGCGGGGGGGAAAGTACGAGCGGCATTGTCCCGAGGAAGGCAAGGGGCTTAATTGCTTGGTGCCAATGCCGAAGGGGTACAAGAGTCCAATACCGTGGCCCAAGAGCAGAGATGAGGTACTTTTCGAGTTGGAACTTGGAACTGTGTAAGTTTATCAGTTATTTATCCTTTTTTGGTTTTGCGATGTTTAAGTAGAATCTTCATTGCATGATGTGCGATGTTGTTTCTGAACTTGTTCACATTTTTCGGTTAGATATTTGTTACAGTTGTCATTGTGCCCAACAAGATAGAGAACTATCTAATCCATCCCAGGGACTGCAAAAGGGTCTTATTTTGCTTCTGTGTGAGGCTTTACTGGACTGACTTTAACTTGTAAGGGGGGGGGGTCTTTGAGCTGTGCTGAAACTTTAAAGTGGACTCTTTAGATACAGTGTTGGGCTTGATCAGAAGAATGGGTTAAATGTCAGTTGGTGGAGGGGGTGATATTGGAATTGATGATGAAACAGAGACCGGCGGTTTGGATATTAACTGCGTGATCTGTATAACGTACACTATGTATGACTACCTGTTTTGCATTGTTGGCCTCAATTTCTCACAGAATTGGAGTTTATGCTTCAGAAGATAAATAAGCAGTAGCCGGTCAATTGGCTTGGGAGATAAACTAGAATATCGATAATCTTTCAGCAGTTGATAGTCCCTGTTAGTGAAGCATCTAAGATGGTTAACAGGGGCATTGAATTTTCTAAACCTACATCATTAACATAATCTAGAAAGGAATATCCTCCTTTTCATTTCTTGGGCATTTAAAGCCATGATTCAATGTTTAACTTGTTGATTGTGAAATTGAAACCTTTTCTTTTGGTTTCATATAAACATACTTATAAATTATATTTCAGTAGTGCATGCTTTTCATTATTGCACATTGTGACTCTTTCACCAGTTCTGTTTGAGATGAGAAGTCTTCAAGTTACTATATACGTAATGACAGGTCTGGTTCAGTAATGTACCTCATACACGTCTTGTTGAAGATAAAGGCGGCCAAAATTGGATATCTATAAAGAAGGATAAATTTGTCTTTCCTGGTGGTGGAACACAATTTATTCATGGTGCGGATAAATACCTGGATCAGATTTCTGCGGTTGGTGTCAATTTTTATTAGGATGCTTATTTATTAATTATTGTTTATTGATACATTGCATAGGTGCAACGCTATGATCATTTGAAATGAATGTGTAGATGGTTCCTGACATTGCATTTGGTCACAACACGCAAGTTGCTTTAGACGTTGGCTGTGGAGTGGCAAGTTTTGGTGCTTATTTGATGCAACGTAATGTCACCACTCTTTCAATAGCACCAAAAGATGTTCACGAAAACCAGATTCAGTTCGCTCTAGAGCGTGGTGTTCCTGCCATGGTAGCAGTTTTTGCTACGCACCGTTTGCCATTCCCTAGCCAGGCGTTTGACCTGATTCATTGTTCAAGATGCAGAATCAATTGGATGCGTGATGGTATTACTTTTCCTTATTTGCTGTATTCCTTTTAACCCTTTAATCCTGCATCTTCAGCGCTGAAAAAGAAATTATGTTAAGCTAATAAGAACCGTGAGTTTCTCAGTGTTTACCATTTTTTACCAAAGAAAAATATCAGTCCTAAATGAGATGACTGAAACATCTGTGAAAAGTTTAATTCCTTCTGTAGAATGCTATTTCTAAACCACCACCAGCCCCCACCCAAAAAAAAAAAAAAAAACGCGCGCGCGCACACACACAGAGGGAGGGATATACTTGTATTTACGATTAACTTATATGGCTATAGTTCTTTGCACTGATATCCCATTTTCCCTTGGCTTTTCTTGAAGGTGGAATCTTGCTTCTTGAGGCCGACAGGCTGCTTAGGGCAGGTGGACACTTTGTATGGGCAGCACAACCTGTTTACAAACATGAAGAGATCCTCCAAGATCAATGGAAAGGTATCTTCACTGATCAATTTTTTTAGTCGATGATTTGGTGCTGCTCTCTTGAGAGTCTTCCTACTTCTATATGATAACTCGAGGTTGGAGAGGTCCGAAATATTTTTAAATGACTTGAATATTTATATCATCAAATATTTAGCTGCTTCTTTCCTGGACTTTGATCATAAGTATAGGTAGGAAATCATGATTTTTGAATTGATTACATAACAGAAATGGAGAACCTAACTGCTCGCATTTGCTGGGAACTTGTGAGAAAGGAGGGATATATAGCTATATGGCAGAAACCAATGAACAATAGCTGCTACCTTAGTCGTAACAGCAGTGTGCAGCCTCTGATTTGTGACTCCAATGATGATCCTGATGAAGTTTGGTATGTCCCGAAATTCAATCATAATGTTTCATTATGAGACTTAGGCATCTTATTTGTTATTAAATGTCCTCTCAAATAAGTTTTTTTAAATTTTATTTATGGATTTACAGCAATTTGGATTCTTTATACATAAACAAGACAAGAAAACTCTGAAATTTAAATAAGGTGATTACTCATCGAGAGAAAAGTGAAACGCACGGTGAACAATTTGGAATAGCATGCAAAAGCATTTGTAAGCACGTTTCACGCAAATTGAAATAAAATTCTTCTCACATATTTACCTCGTATTACACAAATCACGATTGAAAAGCTACTTATAAGCTATTCCATATGGGCCTTTCATATTAAGATTTAATTTGTAGCTAGTCAATGGAAGCATAAAGCTTATTTATAGATCATCTGGAATATTGCGAGAACTTGATAAAAATTTTAGGTATAGGGTTGCATTTGATGAATGAATACCAAAACTCATGATAGCCAGAAGGATTTTGCAGGTATACTGACCTTAAGGCATGCATCTCTAGATTACCTAGTAGTGCTTATGGAGCCAATGTTTCTAAGTGGCCTGCACGCCTTCATCAACCGCCAGACCGGCTTCAGAGCATTAAAATGGATGCCCATATCTCCAGGAAGGAACTCTTCAAGGCTGAATCAAAATATTGGAAGGAAATTATAGATAGCTATATTGGAGCCTACCATTGGAAGGAGTACAACCTAAGGAATGTTATGGACATGAGGGCAGGTTTTGGGGGGTATGGAATAAGCCATTGATTTTGTTTTGTGTTTTTGTCATTTATCAGTGATGATTTTTTGTAGAATGATTTTCTAAGCATGCATCTGTCCTTATGTGTATGATGAGTTGCTTTCTTTTGACAATAACAGGTTTGCAGCCGCTCTGCGTGATCTTCAGATTGATTGTTGGGTTATGAATGTTGTTCCTGTTAGTGAATTCAATACCTTGCCTGTTGTATATGACCGTGGACTGATAGGAGTGGTTCATGATTGGTATGAGATTTGTGTTTGTTATTTGGTTAAATTGCTTACATTCGGGTTATGGACTTACTTTGTGATGTTATGCAAGTTTGCAACTCATACTAAAGTTGACATTGTCATCTTATATTGGCGTGTGAATGCTAAACGACGTTCCTGATTTCTGTGGAACTGGAAAGAACAATGATCCAACTCCACAAAAGTAGTTTTGGAGATTTTTTTCAGAAAAGCATTTTGAAAATAATCAATTAAAAGCTTTTGGCTCTCAACTTTGTTTAAGCTTTTAGAAACATAAACTATGCTATAAGTCTCTAGGATTGGTGTTATTTCAAAACTGTTTTCTAGAAACATAAACTATGCTATATGCTTCGTTGTGATTTATTCTCACTTTGTCTACTCCGAAAGATTAACGATTTTCTTTCAATGTGCATTAAAGTTTGACTTCTCTTGGTTGAAAGCTTTCTAAGAATGCTAAGCATTTTCTGTGAACGCATAATACACTGGCCTTTACGCCATCGTGAGTTTGGTGACTTTTATATTATGGAATTCATCCTGCTTTATTGTCATCGTCGTTTACTTTATTTTTGTAGGTGCGAACCGTTTGACACATATCCAAGAACCTATGATCTGCTGCATGCAGCGGGTCTTTTCTCTGCTGAGAAAAAGAGGTATGTCACTTTGTCCATGCTTTTATTACTCTCTTTTTCCTTGTTGATACATTCATGTTTTCCACAACCACCATCGTAGGGGTCTGAAATATTCACCTGTCTCAGGAAAAGGTGTAATATCTCAACTATCATGTTAGAGATGGATCGAATGTTAAGACCTGGTGGGCGTGTATATATACGTGACTACATATCTGTTATTAGTGAACTGGAAGAAATCGCAAATGCCATGGGTTGGGTGAATTTCCGGCATGATGTGGGCGAAGGTCCCTATGCTAGCTGGAAGATATTAAGATCTGAGAAGCGTTTCTGACAAGCTGGAAGATATTAAAAGAAATATGATAGCTATAACTGTCTGAAATTAAATATCATGGTGCGCCAGAAGTAGGCTCACAACTAGGCATTGGCGCATCTCCCTTCAAAAGCCAATTCAATACTTAGCAACAATGCCTTGATCGCTGCTTTAATCCCATGTTCAAAAGGCCCGTATCTGGTAACTACAAGTGAATGCTGTAAGTAAGCCGATTCAAATTCAACCTAGCATTAAATGGCGTTTGGTCCAATTTGATTGGCACCACCTTGCAGTAACTTGAAAGCATGGAGAAGGCAAACTAAATGAGACAAAATGCATATTCAGTCGAAGTGTTTCTTTTATTTTCACAGCTGTTATTAGAGCAAGAATTTCATATAAAGATTGATAGAACCTATGCAATAAAATTAATTTTTATTGGATGAAAATGCCTCATGCAATTTAATCTATTTTTGTCATTGATTTTTTGCCAACTTATTTTTATTATTGATTAGGCAAAATGATTAAAAAAACAGATCCATTAAATTTTAAAAAACAAACAGGTTGTACCGACTATTCTTGTAACGGTTTTGACTACTCATAATGATTTTGATAAGTCAAAATATATCAAAATTACTTATTTGTCATTTTCAAATTCAATAAGTATATATTTTTCATTTTTTTCTATTAATTATTCAATAGATAGATGTGCGTGATATGCCAAAAAAATATTATGATTATATTTTCAGCATTCTTTTCTCATTTCTAAATTCATTTTAAATAGACAAGTAAATGAAATGACATTGTCAGTAACTCTCATATGTTGTCAAACATGATTGTATACGTAAAAGGATTGTTTGGCTTGCAAATTAAAATATAAATATATGCTTTTATAATTTAAAAACATCTCGTGTCTCGTGTAAGGTAAAATATAATCATTAAAAAAGACATTTACTATGTTAAATTATGATATTATAAATATAATAAATAATATATATCATATTTGGGTATACGAAACGTTCTTTTCCATAGCGCACACGAAATGTCTATAATTTCGTCTCATTAAAAATCATTCTCTTTTTTTTTTTTTAAAACAATTTCGTGTATTAAAAAAAATTGCACTTTAAAACTTGAGATAGTTTTATTATTAAAATTTAAAATACAAACTCGCTTTAGATATCCGCAGACCCCAAAATTACTCGTAGATAAGTTTGGGAGCATCGGCGGGTCGCAAAAAGTGCAACTGACTTAAAAAAGTAAATAATATTACATATTTCAACCAAAAAATGACATCTATGTTATATCTCCAAAAAGCTATGCTCTCAGGAAATGTGACCGAAACAAACTCGGAAGGGGGATTGGAATAATGGGGTCTGCTAACACTACACTCATTTACATTTCAGATATCCAAAAAATAATAGCCGGTCAAGAATATCCAACTTGAAGAACATATCACAACATCGACTCTATTAGTTTCTCATGTCCTTTTGCTATTTCTTTTTGAAAGATTTCTTGCTGGCTGCAGTATTAACCTGTTTTGAGAGGTAAGCTTCGTAGATTTCAACCACAATACGAGGGTTGCTCTCGACCAGATCCTCATACTCCTCATGCTTAGAAAGCTTGTCCATGTTGTCTGTGATTAATGCCAGGGCTGCATCTAGTAATTGTTTAGCATTATGTTGGTGAGCAAAGGCATAATTCGCGACTGCTTTTTCCCAGTTCAATCTGGCCGTCAAATACTTTTCACAGCATGCCTTGAGATGCTTCACCTGATACTTCTCAGCTAAAACTAACAGATCACAGGCCATTTGGTCATCAAGGCATGCTTCAGCAGTGTATAAATAATCAACAAAGGCACGAAGAGCATTGTATGACACATCACTAATCTTAATGGTACCACTTCGTCTTTCCTCCATATCATTTTCAAGCATTGCTCTGAACACTGGAGAGCGACTCACCTAATCACATAATATCAAGATAGCATCAAGTTCAGTATGAATACAAAGAAAATAGCAAGACAATCATCCCTACCAATAGCTCAGCAATTTTCGTTTTTTGGTTCATCTTACACCCAAAAATGAACAAGGAAAAGATTATAAACATGCTTACAAGTTAGAGTGCATGTCCCTTTGGTTACAGATAAAGCAACCCGGACTTTTACATTCATAAAGCGAATGTATGTAGTGCATACCGAGAAAGACAGAAGGGAGATTATGAGAGTAATAATGAGATGTAAACCTTGTATATAGTCTCACTCATCTGTGTCACTTTTTTTTTTTTTTTTTTGGGGGGGGGGGGGGGGGAATATACGAATGCACGAAGAACAAAGAGGCTTGGCACTTTGAAAATGAACCATGATGGATGTGTCTGTTTACCGATATACGGAGCATGCATGAGTCAGTACATAAAATCCATGCAGTATGGACTGATTTAGATGTGCATCTCATGTTTTTTTTTGGCCATCAGATGCGCATCTCATATAGTCACATGACAGTCCTTTACCAGAATTCCCCAAGGAAAGTTGAAAAGTAGAAAGGAAGCCAGATTTGGAAGAAAGAACTGTCATTCTTTCTACTTGCCACTCCAAGGAAACTTAAAATGATCTACAACCCATGATTCATACTTGACAGCTGACAGGGCAATTATAACGTATAAGAATATATGGACGCTGTGGTGAGAATCTTACTACCGGTCATCTGATAGTTAGCCTTTTAGGAACAATACAGCATTAAATTCAACAACTTATTGAAGTTCTTGCAAGGGGTATTTAGAATTCCTTTATAGCCTCAAAGCATTATTCATATGCACTGTATGAAAATTTGCTGATTTGTCTGACAGTCTTCAAAATTATTAAAATACACGAAAGCAAGCATACTGGGTTTCTCAAACTCTCTAGTGATAGATAAACCAGGAGGGGAAAAACATAGAGGACGTATTCATATCTTCTTGTTTTATGCTGCTTTATTTTCCCCGCTCATGTGTACTACGAGGCACACCCAAAACGCGCGTAATTCTCCAAGTGCCAAAGAAGACCAAAGCACTTGCCTAAGCGCAAGTGAAACTTGATTATTTTAAAAAGTCGCATCACTTTCTTCTCAGATAGTCAAATGCGAGTGCTTTTAACAGCAAAGCTGAAATCGATGAAACCCTTAACAAGAATAATTTCACAAGAATACAATGACCCAACTACATTATTAGCTTGGTTTTTTTTTTTTTTTGCCAACCATTATTAGCTTGGTATTAGTAACACAGATTATAATCCGTTGGCAAAAAAAAAAAAACAGAAAGAGATCATAATCCTCTGAGTGCCCCTGATTTGTGAGTTGAAAATATTAACAGGTAGACGATACAAGGCCCCCGCCGGAAGAAGAGAAAACTCCCGCTCCTCTGGTGAATAAGCAAAAGTAGCATAACAGAAAAAGTAGGACAAAACACGAGAATCCATGGGCCGGATGTTCAATAAAATCCTTTTGTTTTAAGATTCAAGTTAAAATCGAGTAGGATTACACAGCAAAGAGTGCTCTTCGAAAAAAGTTGACAGCTAAAGTCCAAATTTTGCCTCATCAGTGGTGGGTAGCCCTATGCTAAATCGAAACAGCACTGAAGAAGAATAGGTTTAATGGAAAAATTCATCAAACACATGGGTAAGGAGATACCGACCAGAACAACCCTGTGAGCTGGAACGGTCAGGGAGGGTGGATCAGAACTCTCATCGGAGGGAACCAAAATAACGTCAGTATCGGAGCGATTATGGTGATCAACAGGAGACAAGAGGCTGAGGAAGGCAACTTTGGCCTTCAAGTCATCGATCTCAGTCTTGAGCTCCTCCTCGGTCTCGTTGACTTCTTCATAGCACTCCCTGCAGGTGCCGGCATCTCCTGGGACGTAATAATCCTGGCATGAAAGGCACTGCATTGAGTTTTCGTCATCGGTTTCCTGCGTTTCCTCAAACTGGGACATTATCCCTTATTAGCCCGTCCCCCACTAAATCCTACGCTGTTTTGACTCTTTGGCACGGGCCTACGGCTTTGGAAGGGAAAAGGCATCCTAAGAGATGGTCAAAGCAATTAAGGGGGAAAAAAAAAAAAATTCCTCCGTTCATTACAATGAACCCATTCTATTATTCAGCGATCTTTTAATTTCTACCCCCATTTTCTAAGAATTATTTTATTTTTTTAATAAGGGATAATCACACTTAAATCCCCTGGAAGCAATTATATCATTGAATTGGGGGGGGGGGGAGTCGAGAAATTTTAATTGGAAAAAAAAAAACTGAACCCTATTTTCATTTTTCAACACAGAGAGTGAGGGAACTCGGAAAGTGTCACGCTGTTTCTCCGACTCTCCAGTGCTGTGTTTTGAAGTAGTCAAACTTAACAAGTTACTCCTCCCTCTCCAACCTTTCATTCTCAACCAATCTAAAACTACTGCAAAAACTTTCGTGTTTGTGTACGTGTATAAATGTATGTATCCAAATCTGTTCAGTGACTTTGTATTGAAATTAGTTTGAAATTTCATTAAAAAATGAAAAATCGTTTTAAATTAGTCTATTTTGGATTATATTGTCATTGTTTATTAGATAATATTTGTAATCGATGATGTAATTGTATGTTCTAGTAAATATTTAATTTAATAATTGAGGCAACCTTTTTTGATCCAAATTTATATCATGAATTCACATTATTATTCTGAGATACTCACACTTGCGAGTTTAATAACATTAATTACCATCATTTCCTTTTATCTTTTGCTGCTCTTGATCGCGAGGCCTAGCCCACGGGCCACGGTTGGGATCCACGCTTCAATCACCGGACCCTTGCTAATTCTTGAAGTAGCAAATTTATAATATACTACCTCCGTCCGGTCTTTAATATAAAACTCTGTTTGACTTTTATTTTGATTTTAAATATAAGACTCTAATCTACTTTATCTCATATTTATGTATTTTTTTCCAAAATAATCCTTCTAATAATAGTAGTTCTAACTAATATAGTTGATTAGTAAGGATATTTTAAGAAAGGCAATACATATTTATTACAAATAACTAACTTAACTTTTTTCCTTAATCTCCTCAAATTAATCAACTGGTTCTTATAATTAAAACGGAGATAGTAATATAATGCACCGTCACGCCCCTGATTATATTAACATTAATTTGTACGAAGGGAACTTTTACGGAAGAAATCGTCCGCAACAGGGTAGGGAATGTCATCAAGAAAACTGTTTCTTAACGATGACGTCCGACCCAAATATTTGCTCGCCTTCTATCAAAACAAAACAACCAAAAAAAGAAAAAAATTGCTCGCCGAGTAATTTATTATTAAACAGTTAAATACAGGTGTAGCACCAGTCATCTGTATTTGACTATTGACAAGACGTGGCCGCGCCAATGAACTCTGAGAACGCAACTGCGGCGATCAGGTCAAGTCTTCTTCAGGCGCTTTCTTTATCACCCACCTCGTAACGATTTTTAGTACTACTCAAGCCTGCTGAGTGGAGTTGCTTTCTCTTCTTTACAAGATGTGATGCCGTTTTTCTGTCGCCTTGAGCATCCACGCAATCAGGCTGCATATGCCAATACACTTCGTTAGATATCAAAGTGAAAGCAGACGCAAAGATCCGTTTAGTAACATTATTCAAGCATCGGAAGGGGTGCATTCGCCTCAGATAAGAGGCAAATTTTCTAGTTAAACGCTACACCCCAACCCAGGGAAAAAAAAGGTCTTCTGTTCAAAATGGAATTCCTGATCAGTCAGACTGTATAGGTTTCTCAAACGTGGAATTCATTGAAATTTTGCTTCTTCAAAAAAAAGTTGCCGTTTAATTGAACTGTAAAATAATTAACTTCTCCCACCGGAAATTACATTGGGATGATATCACCATTAGTCAGTCAATCTTATGGCTGTTTAAATTCTACCTTCCATATCACACGATTCACCAGCATGATAAGATTTGAGCAACGTCAAAACCAACAACCAAGATTATATTCTTAAAGGTTCACCTTGATAGATAGGGCTCTGTCAAAGCTCTCAATGGCACAATCAGGTTCGCCAAAATTTAGCTGAGCCCGGCCAAGTGTAACCCATGCCTGAAGAGACCGAGTTGCATATGAATAAGAGTTAGAAAAAGAGTTACATTACATCAGACATATGTAATCCATGATCAACCAATAACATAATTTTAAGCACCAATGTTTTAATACAAACAACAGACAAAAGCTTTCAAAGATCCAACAGATACGATTCAATGATGATTTTGTTTTATAATAAAAAACAAAATGACAATATATCAGAGATAAGAGATATTAGCCAAGGGCAGGCATTTATAGAACCAAAAAGGACTGAAAAAAGTCAACAGGCTGACACAGCATCTAGAGGAATTTGATGCTATTAAAAAACTAAAGTAAGCTGGAGAGGAGTAACAATCCAGCAATCTCCGATCTTAGGTTTGCTGAAACTCTCTACTGGTCTCAAACAAGAGAAATATGCCACTTGGTTCTGAACCTAACGGCCTAGACTTGCAACGCTAGAGATTTTCCAGCATTAATTCTCTTTTATCAATTTTAAGACACATCATAACAACAGGTGGGAATCAATCATGTAAAATACAGGTGTTCTGTCTACATGATTCCGAAATGTATTTATTTATGTATATACATAAATGCCGGAGCTTGACTACATGAGCCAGCCAAATAACCAATAATTACTCCATATTCCAATATCAAAGAATTTGAGCATCATAATAAGGAAACCAGACTTCATAAATCTAATTGACCATACATGTTACATAGAACAATATCAAAGCAGCTTTATTAGGTTGAGAAGCTTCTAACAATATCTTTCAAATGATACAAACACAACATAAAGCTTTTAAGACCCAAAAAAAATCCTCTAAATACGACAATGTAACAATTCAAAATATTCACAATATTCACTACTACGATAATTCTAAATTATAAACATCATACCTCAGCCCATGATGGCTGCAATTCCGTAGCTCCTGCCATATAGAAGCGGTGAATGAGCATATTGAGCACTAAGTCAATAGTGCTTTGAGTAAATATATGCCAAAACATGTGGCTTCCAAACTCCAGAACATAATTAAAAATATACAGATGGAAAAGCTTATGGTCTAAGTCCAGAAGAGTTTTTCAATAAGTTTATAGGACTTAGAACACGTCAAAAAAGATTAATAGTAGCAGAAACTGTTCATTTATTTTATTGAATCTTGGAATTGGAGATATAATAACGTACAGTTAAAATACACAAGATTAAGAATAGAGAGCAGGGACACACGGATTGCAGCCTTCAAAGCATTCCAAGCATCTCCAATTTCCAGGAGAACTTGGGCTTTCTGTTCATGTAAAACAGCAACATCAGGTGTCAATGACAGAGCAGACTCCCATTTACCTAATGCCTCCCCGTACTTCCCATCCTGCATGAAAGGGTGTGGTACAAGTAAAAAGACACAATTTTCAGTCCATGTAACAATTGCTTGACATTGATAAAGTCATTAAAATGAGATTGAACTTTCCCAAGAGTATTCGAATGGATAGAAGCGAAAAATCGATCGAAAGATATCTCAGAGCTGAACAGAAAAGTTAAGGAAACTGACAGAGGAAAATTTCCAGAAAAATAGGTGGTAAAAATATAGGAGAATTAACAACAACAGGAGGAAGTAGCCTTTGGAAAATCCCAGAACATTCCAGTAACAACAAGAATAAAGAGCATTTCACCTCAAAATATTGTTTATGTAAATTTAGTATTTAATCTTTTACACGACAAAAAGGTGTTATTCGTAATGCAAAGGGATTTGTAATGGTAGTCACAACTTGGAATCAGTGAACATCTGCCTAACTAAACGCTACCCTGTGGCACACCGTAGGGAAATATCACGGCTTCTAAAACAATTCTCTCCTTTGCCCTCCAGATTAAAAAAATGAACTGAGGGATAAAAACAGTGATAGTAATACCTCAGCAAGCTTGTCTCCCTGAGCTTGAAATTCTTTGGCCAGACGTCTTGCTTCCGATAAGTCAGAGTGATGGGGACTGTCCCGATCTTCGGATTGGTCCGAGTTACGAGCACCGGTTTCGGCATCTTTATTGCCCCGCAAACGAGCATGGTCTTGATGAGGAGTCACATCCTCCTCTTGATGCTCAAAAGGAAGGTTACTGAAGTTGGACACCGCCGGCAACGAGCGTTTCTTGCTGTTCTTCCACGTCACTTTCATTTCCTTCTTCCTTCCAATTTTCCTCGCCTTCCTCCCATAGGCTCCGTTCCCCACCCCTCCCCTCGCTCTTGGATGCTTCACATAATCTGGAACCTTGCTGGGCTGTTGGCCCAAAAATTGAAGCTTGTTAGGCCCACCCCGGTTTTACCAACCCAGACTGACGTTCTCGTTACCATCCTTTTGGGTCTGAACTGTAAAGAAATATACCCAAGTAGGCATTTGGGCTTTAATTATTTTTATGATCATATAACTTTTTCTCCTGAAACTTAGGTCTATTTTAGTATTGATCCCTTAAATTTAAAACATGTGTTTTTACTCCATAAAATTTAATTTATCTTAAAATCTGTAAAAGTGTAATATTATTAAAATCTTCTGAAATATTATAAATAGCATTAAACTAATGATGTAGACTCACTAAATGATATCTAGCTAAATCTTATGCAAATAGCAAAGAGAAAAAAAATAAAGAAAATGTCTTCAAAATGTAGTTGTCTAACCTTTTTTTTCCCTGGATGTTTCTTTGAGGGACTGTTTACTACATTGTGTTTTAAAAACTCATTATTCTCTGTATAATCTGTTATCCACACAATTTTTAACTAGGCGTGATCTAGTGAGTCCGTGTTATTATTTTAACTCCATTCTTACAGTTAGGCAAATTTTAAGATTGTTACATTTTTAAAGACTAAGGTTTTAAGACAAATTAAATTTGGGGGACTGAACCACATGTTTAAAATTTGAGAAACCAAAATAAAAATGGACTCAGATTTTAAGAATAGAAAATTATATTAACCCAACAAAAAAGCATTAAAAACATTTAGGTATTTCAACTTATACAATGAACAAACTTTGTTTCACTTGAATAAAAATAATTATATTTTCGTCCATTATTCTAGTTAACGATATTTTAATTTATCTCTGAATTTAAAGTCCACCTGTTTTGATTTAATTTGAAAATAGGCATAGAAATTATATAAACTTAAGTTCTTTATCATGCAAGAGAAACGGTGGTGTTCATGTGTTACATAAAATTTGCAGCAATATTCGGAATTTCGTGCTGGAAGCTACGGGAATGGCGTAAGCATAACCGCACTTTGTTCGGCCAAGAGGATGTCCAAGCGCATCACGGTGTAAACGAGTCGCCTTCCCTTTGCGATTACACTGCAAAAAAGGATTTCATGTCTGGTTGTTCGTTAGCTGAGCTTTGCTTTTGTTGTACTCAGAACTGACTTTGTTCTCATCGCATAAATAATATACATCTTCTTTTCACGGAAAAAAAAAAAAAAGTTTGCAGCAGTACCCAGGCAGGGTTGCTGTTGGTTCTTGAAATACGTGTCTCTTTTATTAATTTTTCACACGTGTGTCGGACGTTTGATTTGTTTAGTTCACATGAAAAAAATAAGTTTGCCTATGATGTTTTTACTAAAATATTTTTAATAACTATATATTTTAGTTAAATTTATTATTTAATAAATATTTAATATGTATAACTATTATAAATATTATTTTAAAAAATAAATAAATATAAGAAATAAAGTAAATTAAAGTTTTATATTTAAAACCAAATTAAATAAAAAATAGTTTTATATTAAAAATTAGAGTTAGTAATTTTTAATGCAAAGTTGTTAAGAATTTAGTGTATGTTTACCCAAATAATAGAATCTAAAAATAATTCAAAAAATAAAATTAATTAATTTTAAACTACAGTAATATATTAAGCTCAAGACTTAGTTTCAAATAATTAATTTATAGATAACAAATAATTAGTTAAACTAGTTAAAAATAATAAATAAATTACAAATATATTTTTATAATAAATGAGAAAAATATAAAAAAGAATATATAAAAAATATGCCAAAAAATAAGAAATAAATAATCTAAAATAAAATTAAAAATAGTAAGATATTAAAATTGATCATCCTCCTCCTCAAATTTAAAACTTATCTTCTCGAGGAGTACGCTGCTTGGTGAGTGACGAAGGCTGGGCGTAACGGATGCGTGTGAAAAAGTAAAACGGTGTCTGACTGATTGGACATCACCAACTCACTGAGGACCGGGGGAAGTGAATACTTGTGGCCACATGCCCAATCCTGATTGGATTTGACAACCTTTCTCAATTTAGTCTCACCCAACCCTGTGATGTGATATGAGTTACGCTAGGATGCTAACTGCCGCCATAGCCTTCAAACTACGAGCAATATGCAAGCCGCCCGTGTCTGTTGGGTTTCATTCCTGTTCACCGCGTAAAAGAGCTCGCAAACAGAAACTCTTTTTGACTTTTGAACTCACCCCCCATCTTTTCACCCTCTCCTGATTCTGCCACTACTCCGTATGGCATACTCCGTCTTATTTTCTTTTTTAATTTTATCTCGCGTGAACGTCTAGTTTTACACATAGGTAATATGTCAGGATTTGTTCAAAACCAGGCTAATGACGTTTTTAGTCACTCCTGCATTCAACCTCGATCTCCCCTCGAATTCTCAGTTGAAGAGAGATCTTTCACTCGTGAGACAGAAATGACAGTGGAAAATTAAAGTCAAAGTCGCTTTTTTTTTTTTTTGAGGGGGGGAGGGTTGTGGATAATAGGTCATTAAAGTGAGCGGTTTTCAACTTTTAATACACACGACAGGCCTGGATGAAAAGGGAAAAAATCTCAGTGGAAGAAAAAATAATGTTAAATAAATTACCACTACTTCTGTTTAGAATCCAATAATGATCAGCTTAAATGGCCAACTATAGCGGGCATTTTTAACAGTTTCTTAAAAATAAAAATAAAAAGTAAGTTCGTGGCTCAAAATTTCAAGCATCATTTTATTAGCCTGTATATGTAAGCATCAGCGCATCACGTAATCATTAGGGCACGGGCCAAGCAAGAGCTTGTAAGATCCTTATTTATTACTCCTTCCGTTCCTTATTATAAGAGACGAATAACCGAATTACGTTGATAAAAAAAACAGTTAAAATTAGTTAAGAACAATTAATGTATAAAAAATATAATTTTTTTTTCTAAAAATACCCTCATTAATAAGGAGAGAGAGTATGAGGGAGAACAATGATAAATTATTAAAAAGAAAGAGAAGTAGGAAGGAGAGAGAGTGTGAGTTGGAGACAATAAATATAGGTAAAATAGAAAATTAACACAAAAATAGAGACAACTTTTAAGCGTCTCTTATATATAGAAACATGTCATAAGCATCAAATATCTCTTATAATAAGGAACGGAGGGAGTATATGAATGTCGTTTGTTTTTTGATTTAAAAGAAAAAGGAAACGTGAAACCATCCATTTATCTGCTGAATTGCAAATTATCTGCATACAGCAGGGTGACGAGTGTGTTGGGAGGAGGGGAAGGTGCTTCCCCCTCCACATTATAATGTTTATTTCAAGGCCCCTATAATTTATCTTTCATTTTAAAAAAATAATCACATTTTTGTTTACCACTAATGCTCTGACATGGCCCAGCGAATGAAGATGGCCTTTTGCCCAGCCGCCAATGTTGACGAGCAAAAGGGGAACTTTGGAGATCGTCTCCTCCTCTCCTTCCGTTTGGGTATTTAAGTATTTCAATCTAAATATTCACCTCAGCAAATCTCAATAAAAAGGCTAATTAAAAATTGTAATTATGTAAAATTGTATTTGTTTTTCAAAGATATTGTTTATGAGAAGTGAGCGGTAAGTGCGATCCGACATAGTGATATATCATGTCATTAATGAACCCCAGAAATAAAGTAAAAATATTAGTTAGATTTTCATACATATTTTAAACATATACTCGTATCTTATAAACACATTTAAATTATCCTAAAATTATACTATTTTATATATTAAACCGGATGGGGAAGCAGCTCTGGAATCAACCAACAAAAAGAAAAAGAAGATAATGTTTCATTTGAATTCCAGATGTGAACTTGAATCCCCGGAGAAAGAACATTGCAACGTTCCAAGGACAGTTTGTGTACCGCAGTTTTTTTATTTTTGCAAATCTTACAGTGTATTTGTTTGTTTTTAATGTAAGATCATTTAGAAACTGTCTGAATGATGGGGTTTTTACACTCAGAGGTGGCTGGGATATATGAGAGCAATACACTGATTAATGCATCTTAAACGACGCTAACCAATTTGAATTACTATTCCCCCTCCTGTTCAAAATTCTCCCTCCCGTTCTATATATAGGCTTCATTTTTAAGGAGGAATCTGGTCCAAAATATAAGTTTTATTTTTTAATTTGTCTGAGCATTAATTATCTTTTTTCCTATTTTACTATTAGTTGACTCTATTTAGTACTCCATCTCTCTTATTAATATTACCTTCATATATTCTCTTTCATTATTTTTATTTATTGCCTTCCTCATTTACTCTCTTAATAAAAAGGGGCAAATTTAAAAAAAATACATTTCTTACATATTTATTATTTTTAACTAATTCTAGCTGCTAGTTCGTTAATGTGATTCGGTTATTTGAAACTTATATATAGGATTAGAGGGGTACAAGATAAATTTTGTTGGAGGGACTTGGTATTTTATAAGATAACATTTATATTTAACTAAGTATTTAATGAGTTTTTTTTTTCTTTACAATTTTACACCTAACACATAGTATTCTCTTTTCTTTTTTATTTATTTATTGCATCTTTTACTCTTTTTTTATTAATAAAGGCATATTTGGCAAAAAATATGTGTTTTACATATTTATCGTTTTAAACTGATTTTAACTAATTTTTTATAAACATAAATGAATAAAGTTTATCTTATATTCCTCTGGTCTTATTTATAGAACAGAAAGAGAAGATATTTTTTAGTCATATTTATATGGTGTTGAGAGAAATTTTTTTATATTGATATATAATTTTACTTTTTATTTAGTATTCGGTCAATTCTATATATGTGAAATATAGTGTATATTAACTAAAAATAAAATTTGAAAGTAGTTGAATTTTAAACAGTTATCAGAGTTTAATGTTTTTTTTTCCCATGTAAGATATTAAAAGTAATGTATAAATAAAATTAAAGGAGTATTTTGACACGGATGGAGTGGTGGTTCTGTGTGAGGCGGTTGGGTTGCCCAAAAAAAAAACACAATGAGGCGGTCGATGGGAAAAGGGAGAGCGCAATAACGGAAGACTGGAAGGCATCTTTTACGGCCAGACAGTACAAAGCGATTGATCCTCGTCTATAATTTCACACGTGGAGGAGCTCGGACAACTGAATGACCGATGGCAAGGGACACGATGACTTGGCATGGGGAAAGCTAAATCTACACATTAAACCATCACCACAGGCTAGAATTTGGGAAATCTTTGGAAACTTCTTTCCCACGCAGTGATATTATAATTATCATTAATAATAATGAAACAGGATTAGATGGGTTCTCAGCCGCCGCCATCTTCCGCCGCAGTGGGCCCCCTCTCTAGCCAAGCCTACAAGGCCGGCCGGTCATCACTATTCATCAGGAGCACCAACGTGTCGAAGGCCATACACACGCGCACGCATACAGAGATCGCTCCTTCTGTACTTAATTCCCTCTTTTTTCAGCCCTTGCTCGCCACATCTATAATCTATACAGCACCTGCCACTTCCCAATCCGATATGCGCTGCTCTAGAAAGTAAAGCAATTTCTTCATTAAAGAGAAAATTATAAACAGATCCAACGCAAGGCCTGTTATAGAGGAACAAAATTACTATTAACAAAGTATTATCTCAATAAGATATCATTTGTAAATTATAAACAACATTTATGATTAAGATGGGAGGAATTATAACAATTTTAATTCGTTATAAGGCAGGGTCTTGTAATTAATTAATTATCATGCGTTTATCATTATGATGTGAGAATTAAATGAAGAATGATACAACTCCGGTGAACTGGGTGGGCAACAAAAAAAATAAAGAATGACACAAGGAATAAAGCGCAGTGAGACTGGATAGCCAAGATTGGGGAGTTAAACCAAAAAAACAAACAAAAAAGAAAGACACGGTGAGAGTTGAGACTGGCCAGTAAGAAAACAAAAGGCGGGCCGCGGGTGTCCATATCAGGTGGGGTCCATATCACTGCTGCCATTTTTTTCTAGGATTGTTCAGTATCGGCGTATCTTTCCTCAAAAGTAGGGGCCACGGTCCTCCTCATTCTCTGGCCTATAAATTTCAAGGAAGGGAGGACCTGGACCGGTCACAGATAGGGGCAGCTGGGCAGGCGAAGAGAAGAAGACAAAGCTCAAAGCCGATCGGATGGACAAAACAGCCAAAGAGCCTCGCAAGTTCAAGACCAAAGCATCGGTGATTCCTCATCCCAGGAAATCAGTAAAGAGAATTATGTACGAGACTGGGGTAGATTTTTTTGCTCGCTTGTTTTCCTCTCAAGGAGATTCTTCCGACGGCGTCCACGGCGTTTCTGACCTCACTGCTCCTGTGCTCGCAGCATCGCTGCCCAAAAACTTCAAGCGCATATATCCTACTATGCACGATAACTGAATAGCCAGAAGCGCACTCTCTTTCACGATGACCGACAAAGTTTCGTTGCTGGGATTTCATTCTCCGTAAAACCTCTGTTTCTGATCGCCGTAATGTAATTCCACGTTTGATAGTACTCCAGTTATCATTCACGCCTCAATGGTTGGGTTTCCATGTTGGTCCCATACAAAAATTTTCGGTTTCCATATGCATCATTTTGGGCTTTTTATGTTTCAATTTGAATAGAGAGAAACGATATTTTCCACTTACTCCGACTGTGAAACTAGAGCCTACACTGACGAAATGAAAGGAGATCCCATTAAATTTGAAGATCCAGTATGGAATGCTTTCCAGCTTGTCTATGGTAATAAAGGAATATTCATGAGGTCAAATTGATCAAACCAAGTGCGTCGCGTGGGAGAGTATGAAAAGTTAAAAAACAGAGCATGCAAGGATCTTCTTGTATTTCGTCAGACATTTTCCAACCACAATAACTAGGACTTGCATAACCAAATGTTTATTTGTAGAATGCATTGATTTTACTTTCACAAGTCCCAATCCTTTCCCTTCCTCAGTTCTGGGTTTTTCAAACCGGAAACTCCTCCGCAGAAATGATACTGTTGTAGAAGAAGAGGATGATGGTTCGATTTCAGAGGCCGCTGTAACACTAGAAAATGACTAAAATAACCATTTTACTCCATAGCAATCACCTTAGATGCCTTTTTTTTTTTTTTTTAAAGACGCGTCCATTGTATCGAAGCTCCATTTCATTAAAGGAGGATGGACGTAATGCCAGTTCCCTAAAACAAAGGGCTGAATCCATTACATTCAATCAGCTACTAAATGGAAAAGCGGAGCAGAAATTAACTTGGGGAAATGATAGACCTAAACAATATGTAAAGAGGAGAATAATACTTTTTCAGTCTAAATATAAGATTTTTATACACACTAATATAAAAATTTTATATTTAGCACTGGAAAAGTATAAATATAATACTCATTTTATAGTATAATTTTTATATTTACAGTAGGAGAAGTATTTAATAAGAAAGATTCGTCCAAAAAATATTTAAAAGAGAGTTGAAAAGGGGAAAGGATGGGTCCAACGTCCAGGGTGAGGGTTATGTTCATTCATGGATGCAGCAGGCGCTTGCTCTTCTTCGAGTGTCGCAATTTTCTTCCTGATTCCTGTTCTGCTTTTGCTTTCAGGCTTCAACCCCACCTAATCTTGTTGAGCTTGACTAATACGGACTTCAATACATGACAGGCATAAAATTTAGAATTAATGATATCTTTACTCTCTAAATTTTGATCTTTTAAAATTAGAAATTACTAAATAGTTTTCTTCCCTAAAATTTAAAACAAATACTACCTGCTGTTCAAAATATAAGCTAAACTTTCTTAAAAAGGTTAATTTTTTTATAAGATAATATTCACTTTCATCCCAACAGTTAATAAGTTTTTTCCAATTTTACCCCTATATATTCTCTTTTATTTTTAATTTATTTATTGTATCTTTTACTTATTCTTTTCATTAATAAGGGTATATTAAGAAAAACAAATATATACCTTACACATTTATTGTTTTAAATTAATTTTAATTAGTTTCTTGATAAACGTAAATAGATAAAATTTAGCTTATATATTTTAAATCAGACGGAGTAATTTTGACCCCTTAGAATTTGACCTCATCCTAATATGTTTAATGAATTTTGGTTCTTAAAATAGTGTTTTGGTTTCCTAAAACCATGATCAAAATTAAAATGAGATTAAATTTAAAAAATAAAATTATTAGTCTCAAATTTTAGAGATTAAATTAAAATGATCTCAAATTTCATGAACAAAAATCTCTAGTTTAAAATTTCATGAATTAAAATCAAAATCCAATCAAATTTTATGAAAAAGATTATATTAACTTTAAAATTTATAACAAATTTTTGAACTGAACGGCAAAAAATTTCAATTGAATCAAAATTATAGAAAATTGTGTTGCAATGAATTTAGAATTTAATGACAGGATTTTGATTGAGTTAAAGTTATTGAAATCAAATGATTAATTTTTCTTATTATTTTTTGTCACTAATATTGAATCAATTTTTTTTTAATCTTTATAAGATCCAACGGAAACGTCGACGGAAGCAAAAATTAATTGGCTCAAGGACCGGTGTTGTTCTGTTCCCCCGAGTCGTGTTTTTTCGCATTGGGGAAAAAAAAAATCGAACCAATGCGGATTCGTCACCTAATATCCCCAATAAAAAAAGAAGAAGAAGAAGGGAGAAAGATCAAAAAGACGAGACAAAACAGTCATTACCAATAACATCCTTCGGGCACGGGCCGCCCTTGACTGTTAGACTGGGGATCGGACCCGAACTGAGCTGACTGGGCTTAGAATGAGTCCGCACAAAGTTACTTTTATTTTATTTTATAGGCCTAGTATATATTATCTCCCGTTTATTTTCTCTCTTTCCCATTTCTCTACCTGCTTCATTTTAAGCTTTTCTACTCAACTAAGCGTGAGCATGTGCTACAACGTGAATGATTGAGAATATATTATAAATAATTTTTCAGTTTTGATTTACAAAATACAAAGTAAGTATGTGAGAAACATTTTGTCTTAACTTATGTAAAATATACTTATAAGTGATTTCAAATATGATAACAAATGAAGCCTAAATCTTTTAATTATGCTTCTTATTTCATATAGTTGTACTTTGGAGACTTTTTGTTTTTGTCAATCTTTTCAATGTTCTATAAGTTGAAGGGAATTTAATTCCATACACATAATTTTATACTCCTCAAGTCCTAAATATAAAATATTTATATTAGTGCGTATAAGGGTCTTATATTTAGGATCGGAGAAGTATTATTTTGCAGCGTTTGAAATTTCCAAAGGTGGCAGCCATGGATTGGACCAGATAGATGGCTAGCATATATTTTTGTAGGAATTTAATAGATAGTTTCCTTGATTAATATTAAGAAACTGGAAATTCTTCTCCGCGCCTTTCACGGAGCGCATTCTGATTTTGCATGACAACCACACACACTAGTGTGTAAAAGTTAAGTCCTAAAAGAACATATAAAATCCTGATTCCTGATTCTTGAAAGTCAGCGTACGTCGGAGTATTATTACTCGGCATGGACATGTCATGGGCTAATTAAACCTACAACTACGTGTGGAATTTCCTGTAGATCTCTTT